>NW_008238314.1:125822-153815 GCF_000691975.1 Corvus brachyrhynchos
AATATTTGGCATTTATAAAACTCTCCCAAAGTCCACACATGCCTTCGTAATATTTCCATATTTATACACTCTGTAACCTAATATGCAGAATTTTAGTTTGCTATAGCTTCAAGCATCATCCAAAGGCAACATGTTTGGAGGAAAGAGCCCACCTAACACATTCCCTGAAACCTATTAACACATAGAATATCATGTTTTAAACAGGAAAAGGGATGTTAAAAAATTATTGATGTCAAATCCAAGTAATTAATACAGATAAAAAATGCCACCAGACCTGGGAAAATATTTGAAAATAATTCTTTTATCACCTTACAGACTATTTCTGCTACATACCAGCCTTTAAAATAATAATAATGTTACACGAGAAGCAGCCTTTAACCCAAGGCTCTGCATGTGTGAACTGCAGACTTTGAACACTTGCACTCTTTTTTGTGGATATGAAAGGGTGATATGTGGGCTTTGATCTTTTAATAACTCTGCTTGAGAGGGTCTAAGTGTATGAATTAATCGTTGGGTGTTCTGAAAAGCATTAATTAATTCCACTCTGGAAATTATTATTATTATATAACCACATTACATAAGCCAGGACATCCAAATCTTGCATTCATCTGGTGGCTTCTGTGGAAATCTCGAGAGCTGCTCTGCATGACAAGGAGCAGAAAGCCCTGCACAATATGGTTGGACACTTAGCAAGTGGAACGTTCAAATCGCATTACCGCAAAAGTAGCAATTTAAGGGGACGCCCTCAAAAATTTAGTGGGAATAATTAAAGGAAACTGAAATATGACTCTTTTTCATTTTCTTTGAACTAAGTGAGTTAGCACGATATCCTTTGTATTTTTCAGACAGTATTAATTTTCAGGACTGTGAGGGGGGAAGGCCTGCAGGGCAAACTTGAAAAAGATTAGTCTAATTCAAGTCCTGTGTACAGAAGAGAGAGTTTTATCTGTCAGTTTGAAAGAGAACTTTAAAGAGGTTGTGATATGGAGTGGAATTATCACCACTATTAATTGCACAGGCATATTAAAAAGACCCTGGAAAGTGACCTCCTCTAATACAGAGAATGCACAGAGAAAAATATGTCTTAATCTTCTTTTCTGCGCTGAGATAAATGTCAAGTGTATCTATCACCTCAATTAACCATAGGAAAAAAGCTGTCAAAATCTAATTCTTTTTTTGACAAGGCGTTTATTCTGAAACCAGCAGAGGGAGAAACAGGCACTTGTATTAGAAAGAGATGAGTGTCAAAGGGTTCTGAAACACATGGTGAGTTTTCCATGTGCGAAATGCTGATTAGAACCATGGTAAATCAGTGCTAGTGTGTTCTGGGTTTGTTGCCTGAGCTACAGGAAAACGGAGGGCTTTGTGGCATGGTTTACTTCAGCACTGAGGTTACATTAACAAAAGAATGTTTTCCAGCTACAGCACCATGCAAAATGCAAAAGATCTGGTGAAATGAAAGAACCTGAACCTCAGGAACATTTAAGACTATTTTACAGAATACTGTAAAACATTTTTTTTGTGATAGCTTATTTGCTCTGATTTTTTTTCCCATTAAATAGAAATGAAATCTTTTTGTGCTTTTCCTTGTTACATCCATGTGATCTCCGCAGGGTATTAGGATGGATTCACCTTTCATTAGCTCGAGTCACACACAAAGTTTTCTTCTGCTACCCTTGATTTTTGCAGAAGACTAATAAAAGGTCTTGGACAAAAATGATATTTACACGTCTTTCATAACTGAGCTTTGAAAGCAAAATGACTGACCTACTAATAAAACTTTCATATTAACAGCAGCTTGTCAGAACTCTGCCACGTAATTGGTACAACCACACATTGCTTCAGCGAGAAACCATGCAGAAGAGGAAAGCTGCCTATTTAAAGCAGTGCATTTAGAAAGAAAGAGCAGTTTGGGATCATGAGACTACCTTAAAATCATCCAGATTTCTTTCTTTTCAGAATTTGATGTTTCCCTATGTATCTATGTGTGCATTCAGGTGTTTGAGATTCCTGCCTAAAACAAGAGAGCTTGAATTGGTTTTAGAGTTACAATGAAGCTTGTGCAAAGTATTAATTTTAAGGAAGGAGAGGAATGACTGTAAGAATTGAGATGGAAATGCAGTAAAGATCTGGGATTTTTCAGCCTCCAGTGCTAAATCATTTCGTATTTATCGGGAGGAGATGAGTCTCAGGGCAGTGTATGATATCCTTTGCCACCACCCTTCTTCCAGGAACAAATGATGCCCAGAAAAGCTGGATCTGCACACTGGAAATGTACGTGACCTACAGCGTTTGTCAGAAGATAGAGGTGCATTCAAGGATTAAATCAATTGCATCTCACAAAAAGGACAGGCTTCCCTAGGGAAAGCTCTGGGATTGCTTGTCAGCTGTAGCACAACTGAAAAACAACAGATCAGTCCTCTGCTTGTTTATGTTGTCACTTGCTCCTGAATTCAGCCGCACTTTGTCATCTTGTGTCACAACTGGCTCCTTCTTTCCATAAGAGTCATGCAAATAACAGATCCTAAAAGTGTACTAATACAAACAGGAGTCCTCAAGCAGGTGCCTATTCCACTTTTTTTTCCCTGTTTTAAATATTACTCCAAAATAAAACTTGGCCAAGTCAGAATCGTGTCAAGTATGCTCCTCTCACAAGAATTCCGTTAATGTGAGCAGTGGATAAGCCATGCAGTTGTGATAGGCACAATGACAGCATGGGTGTGTCTGCTAATATAAAATTATTCAAAACAAAATAAAACACCCATATTTCTGAAAATAGAGATTCTGCCACTTGAATTATTTCTAGAAAGTACAATAAAGCAAACAACCCTTGTGCAGATATTAATTGTAAAATAGAGGATTTTAGGCAATTAATAGACTTTGAGAACTGAGAAATTATCTCTTTGTTTGCTCTTTTTTAAACACAGCCAAAGGAATTTGGATAGAAAATTCTTGGTATTCTGGATAATTATAGGAATGAAGTATAAGACAATCAGGCATGTATAGAAATGTGTTTACTCTTGCATAATCATTCAATTCAACATTCTCTCCTATTTTCTGAGGTGCAAACATGCTGGAACAGTCAGTTAAAACCAGTAACAGCAGAGATTCACTTTCCCATTTCCGCCACACTGCATCAGCTGTGCCAAGAACAAAACAAAATAAAACCCAACCAAACCAGCCCAAGGACCTGGAAGTCTTTCTGAATTCCAAGAAAGAAAAGTGCTAGGCAATGAAGCTTTAATAGCACGTTTTAAAATAGATCTAAACAGATAGCAAAGGTCCAGAGCACCCACTGAGCTTCAGCAAAGTGAGATAGCTCAAATTTGATCAATCCTGCTTTGGATTGCAGACTAAGCTTCCTCTAAATTTATCTCTTGTGAGGTCACAATGTGCACAGAGTTCACCTGGCTCACCTAATGCACCACAATTTCTGGCTCACAGCATTTTTTTTGCCTATCAGGACAGGGGACTTGTCCTTGAAGAACAGAAGTTGCGGGATGCATTTTGGTGTTTTTAAAAATACAACCATTGAGGTGTTTAGCAGGACACAGCCGGTAGAGATGCAGGGCAGATTTCTGCCATGAGAGAAGGAGAAGAATGAAAAATACTGAAATCCATTCCCACCAGGACTGTTGGCATAAGCCAAAATCCTCCACACTCAACAGGTCTCGTGTGACTGCAATGCAAAAAATCATGACAAAAATCATTACATGATGGTACAGAAGCAGGGGTGGTCCACACAGGAGGTTGCTCTGCAGATCTGAGGAGGCTGCTTGCATCTGGTCAATGCAAGAACTTGAGCCACTGATGCTCTTTGGTTCTGGTGCAGGTGCTGAGAATTCATCAAAACCAGCTCAAGATCCCAGCCAGCCAGAAGAAAATATGACTTTGAACCAGCTAGGGTCCTGATCCTCTCTGATTCCTGCCACTGTGTTTTCCTTTGCCTTTTTACCCCTCTTTTCCTGGATCTACACTTACACTTAAGAAGATTCTTAGGAGATAAGTCTCCATTCTCACATCAGGGTACACACTCAGCTCCACTCACTGTTCACCAAGTCACAGATCACCGTGTAACAGCTCCGCTGGTGCTGGCACTCATTTTAAGGTAGCACGAGGGACACCGGACAGTTCAGTCCCTGCTCCTCTGTCCCTGTCTGAGCTACAGCCCTTATCTGGCAGGCCACCAAGCAGCTTGCCTTGAGCTCGAGTTTCTCACCCACTTGATCACCCAATTCTGCTGAAGTTAATACTCATTCTTGACATAGGCTTTACCCAGCTATCCAGTGCCTGAGCAGGAAAAAAGCGAAATCTCCGTATTCTGTCTGTCTTGAGGCACTAACTGAACTTAACTCACATGTGAATAGTGGCATCATAATAGAGGACTGACTCATTCCAAACTCATTTGAACAGAATTTCATAAAACTCACTTGTATGTAAATCCCAAAGTTTTCCTCTTGTTTAAAAAAAAAAAGTTTACTCTCAAAGAGAATTTCTTAAGGTTTGTGGTGTTTGGATCTCTCTATCCTGGGAAAGAGATAAGTTCTCAGATTTTAAGAACAGTACTCATATGACTTAATGAGTTCAGGGAACTTGAACAGATATGGAGGCACTCTGAGGGGATTCTTTGGGGAAGAGATTATTAAGAAGCAGTGTATTTGCTTTAATCACGACTGTAAATGCCTGCTGAAAGCACTTGGTTACCTCACACATTTTAAAATTATGAGAACAAGGTACCTTAACTGCAAGGGCCATTTCTGCAACTGGATTTGTACCCTGCCACCAAAACACTTTAAATACTGTTCCTTGTGGAGGAGCTTGAGCACTACGATGAACAATTCTGCCACCAGTGCACTTCTGTCATAGGCCATGGTCAATATAACACAGAAATAAAAAGATTCAACTGAACCTTTTGATTCAAATACCTCTAATCAGTTTCTAGGTAAAACTAGTAAATATTAAGCAATTGTTTTCTTTCACTGAAGATAAAACAAAAATTCTACCCAAAATGTGCAGTGTTTGCCTTCCCCATTTATGTTTTTGTCACCTGAATTGGATGATTTAAGGGGGTGACAGAGATGCAATCAGGATTAGCAACTCAATAAAACTTTACAGTGAACAGGAAAACATGAAGATTTGTATAAATATTTGCAGAAATGGAAAAGAGCAGATGCACAATCAAATAATCCAGAGGGTGTGTGTACACCTGCTTTTAACAGAAAACGTTTCTGTCCCAAAAATAATGAGAATTGTCCTCAAAAAATAATGAGACAAAGAGAATGCTTTCATCAGCTGGACAGCTCCAAAATCCTTCAGCAGTCTGAGAGTTTATTGCCAAAATAAAAATTATTAGGGAAAATATCTTTGTGGAAAGAAGCTTCAAAGCATATTCTTGTCAGTATACTTGAAGGGGAGTTTGTCTAAAGAGACAGTATAGACTGCACTAATAAATACTTCTATAACACAGCCATAAAAGTCACTGCATTGAACCCAAAAAGCAGAAAAATCTGGTGAAATTGTACTGGCATCATTTCAAATGTCCACACTGACACCAGCTCTGTTCCCTGAGAGACTGGGCCCCTGTCTCAAGTAGATATCCCCAATTCATGTGTCTGCACCTCTCCTGTTTGCCTCTAATATGGTTTTGCAGAGCCGTGCCAGTTCCTACTGAGTGTGAGAAGATTCACAGAGTGTGAAATCTTGCAAACTAAATGAGCCATAGGAACAGTTTGCACAAATCCCATATGATCAGCGTGGTAACCCAGTCACCTAGTATGTTATTTCCATTATTAGCAATAGCAATTATTCAGGCAAAGAAATGACAGAATGAACCCCTCGCTCTGAATGTTTGCGCAGCGCCGGGTCTGAAAAAAGGATTATTATGTTTTCCACGCACAAAGGACAACTGTATGCTAATGTCCCTCCTTCCCCTCCCTAAGCTGCAGGGCAAGAGGCCTGTCAGGCTCCTGGACAGCTCACACTAATACAAGTAGGCTCTCTCAAGCAGGCAGGCTGCAGAAAATGAGCTGAGGCATCTTGAGTGCCACAGACATTTGACGGCATCTGGAAGAGAGGAACTTGTCAGTCAGGGGAAGCCTTCAGGCTGGGGCACAGTGCTGAGGGAAGGGGTCTAGTGGGAGCTTTCTGCCTCTCCTTAGTGCCCAAGGAGACTCCAGCCTTGCTCTCCAGCATGGGGAATCTTGGAACAACACCCCCAAAAAGGCATCAGACCAGCCAGCAAGTTTCAGTTTGGGTTTTCTCTGCCCCGACCCCAGATAATTCGGGCATTGCCACCTGAAGCTTTGCTGTGCTACAAATGAAAGCCGTACGATATTCCTCTCTAAATGATGACCACACTGAAAACCTCACAGCAGTCACTCATTAAAATGCACAGCATAATAAAAGAATTTACCTAGAGGGAGACAAAAGAACGGAAGAAAGTGTCCTATTTCTGAAGAAACTAACAAGTGAGAAATTGCATTTTCACAACTGAGGTGACCTGCTCCTTGACAAACATGTTGAAACAGGTTTTAGTTCTACTTCATTTATAGCTACCTTCAGATAAATTATTGTGTGCAGCTAACAAGCACAAGTGGCTTGGGAGGTTTTGCTTTTGGATTCTGGTTTTTTAAGGGGTTGGCAGTTGTCTGGTATTAGGGATTTTGAGGGCTCATCTCTGTTGTTTTGTTGGGCTTCCTCTAAGAGCTGTAGTTTGGGTTTGTTTTCTCTCTTTTTTTTTTTTAATTAAACTAAACATTATGTCCTGTTAAAAATTTTCCAATAAACTTATGAGGCGAAGAAAAGAAAACCATCCCCCAATCTAACATTGAAACTTTTATCTGCTCAAATATAGGCATTCATTTGGCTAAGTAAAGATGTCTTGTTTGCAATCAAAATCAGAGATGACAATGACAAGAGAAGTGGAAGGTGTAGGATAGGGAACCTTTGACAATCCATCACCATCTGCTCAAATTTCATCACAAAAAAAAAAAAAAATCTGTGCAACTGAACCTTGTGGAGACAGTATGAGAAGACTTCCAAATCCTTCAGAACAAAGATATAAAACACTGATTAAAATTCATTATGAGTCCCAGTACACTCATTCTCAACCCACCAGTTTGAGCAAGTTCTGCAGAAACACTTGGCACAAAACCTTTTAACCTGTTACAGATCAGGTGTGAGAAAAACTGTGGGTTTATCCCTGAAACTGAGAATTCAAGTAGTTCCACACCAGGTGAGTGCAGTAACACTATTTAAGAATAAGATTTATCAAGACAGCCTCAGGATTTACTACTCTTAGGGTGGCATCTAAATATTAAAAGAAAGTAAGTGGTACTGAAACAATGATTATTTTGGGTTCTTCTCCTGACTGTGAGTAACATCCCTTTGGCACTAACACATCCCTTCCATATTTAATTATGGATACACCATTGCAGACACACCACAGATTAACGACTGGGGAGGAGTCCTTGTGAATCATGCCACGTACAACAGAGCTCCTCTTTCTTCCACTCTTAATGCCTACCTCTAATGCTTGCTCAATTAGGTTTCCCTGTCAATACCCTAGGAAAATATGATGCACAGACTGAAGGTGATCTCAGTGATGACATCAATACTTTTAATGTAATGAATATGAGCAATGAACTACTCTAAAATGAATGTCAGTTTTCTGGAAGTTTCTGCCTTTTAAATCAAACTTTCTCCTCTCTTTTTGTATGCATAAAATTTGGGGGCCACACTTTATTTCTTTCCTTTTCTGATTCATGCAAGGCTCAGCTGGGACAGGGGCAGGATTTGCCTTACAGGGCTGGCACAAAGGACCTGACCCAGGAAGGACCAAGCATACACAGAGATCTGAGGGGAAATCCCACAGCTTCATCCAATTTGGGGAGATGCTTTCCTGCTCCCAGCTCTGGCTGCATACAAAGGCCCACACTTACCTCTGGGAAGGGACTGGAGCACACATGGCCAGGAGCAAGAATCATGCTGCAGACCCCACCACCCACCCCAAAACAGCCTTGAACCACAGCTGTGTCAGAAGTCTCTTTGCTGCATCATTCGAATTTATAGAATCTTGAGTACTGCTTCATTACATGTCCTAAATAGAGCTCTAATATTGAGATGTCTTGATTCATCTTTTATATCTGGAGATGGTCATATATTGCTTTAACCAGCCTTGCAAACTAGCCCCAACATAAATAAAGAGCATTAGAAAGATCAAAGAAAGAACAGAAAGAGTTTTTTGGTTGTTGAAAAAGAAATAGACAAATAACGTGCTTTTAAACATTTTTGGGAAAGGCTCAAGCTTTCCTGTGTTTCAAAAACAGTAATGACACAGACATTACTGAAGAGAGATAAAAATTATCCTTCAACAGAAGATTTTTAATCAAGACTGCAAGATTTAACTTTCTCCCTAAAAGAGGTGCTGTGCTGCCCTTGTCATTCACTGGGTTTGGTAAAAAAAGTTATTAAATCCAACTGCATCTTAGGTCAAGATGAAACAAACAGCTGAAAGTGATCCTTTCCTGCTTTCATATCTATATCTCCTAAATCTAGAAGCTTTTATTTGGTTCACTTGGAATCAAATTATCAGGATGCAATTAGCCTTCTTAAAATGGAAAAAGGTTATATCATGCTCACTTATTTTTAATACCTCTTATCACATACAACAGGGAATAGTGAGGATAAAGGGAGAAAAAGATCACTGCTCACAAAGAAAAGCATTCATTAGGCAGATACACAATACACCCACTGCTATTGCCACCTCATATTGCTGAGCTCGGAATTTATACACACTATTAAAAGGGGTTTTTTTGGGAATTGGTGCCCTGCTAGTCTCCTTACAGCCTTGAGGTCTCTCAGAACACAAAGGGCTGTAAATGGATTACTCTACATCTTATTTTACACCGATGAGCCTTTGCAAGGCAGGATCCCTTCATCCTCGGTGTTACAGAAACACAAAATAAAGGCGACACACACAAGAGATACTCAGAGATGGGACAACTAACACTGGCCTCTGGTGGCCTGTGCAGAAACTGGCCCAGCTCTGGAAATGGTAATTTCTGAGACAGGACCATGCCTTCCTTTGAGAGGAGCCTATCCAGAGTGCCTGGGGCTGTGGTGTTAATTAACCACCTGCCACATAGGATTGAACAGCCCAAGAAACCCTGAGCTGGGGTTGGTTTTCCAAGTCACAGATACTGTTTAACCTCTCAAATCCTCCCCAGCCTCTGTCCCCACTCTGGTTTGATGCATGACCAGCCTGTTCCCTCAGCTCTAAGATATCAGATGTACTTTTGCTCACAGAGTTGAGATGCCTCACTCTCAATCAGGCAGCTCTGCTACAAAACCTTATAGGATTGGGCTTTTGGATGTCATGTGCCATTTTCCTCTGTGATCTGAAATGCAGGGAGGCTCAGCAGTGTGCAGCCAGAGGGGTGTGCCAGCACTCCTGAGTGTCCCTGCTCTCAGCAGCTGGATCCCTTTTCCAGGTGCCACCCTGCCAGCTCACAGGGATGTCCCTCCTTCCCCAGTGGCTGGGAACAGTATTGTCATTCCTTGCAGCATCAGTACAGCCCCAAAGAACAAAAGTAAATGCTTACCCAGCTTTAACACCTAATTTTAGGTAGAGGGAGATTTTGACCCAGAAATTAACTTACAGCAGACTAGGAAAAGTTTTTGGAACTCATCCAAGTGCTCTGGAGCAATTTCTAGGAACACTCCCTGCTATCTGACACTTCTGAATGGAAATGTCTTGTCCTGTGCATCACTTTCAACTCCCAGACAAGCAGGCTTCCCCCATTATGTTCACTGGGTCCATCTGGTGCAGTTGCAGATCCCTGACACCGCCTATTTTGTCAGGGGGAACAAGAAGTCCCCATAAGCTGCCTCATGCTAACCAGAGAGGAAGAAGTTTGCCAAGGACCTTGGTCAGCCATGCCACAGGTAATTCGTGCTGCCCAGAGCTTTGCAGGAGGTTGGATTTGCTGTATCCTTTGTGCACAGCAATGGCCAATATCTCCCAACAGCTGGGGAAGAATTGGTCTCACAACTTACTACTTTTTCAGCCATACATCCCTTTAAAACAAGACGCAGATTCCTCTTTTGCAGCTGTGCACAAAGATCAGCTGAGAACACAGTCAGACAGTAGGGGCTGGCTGGGACAGAGCTCCAGACCACCAGAGTGGTTCTCCTGGTGCATCTCCAGGACCAGCCACATTTCCCTCCTGCCCCACCATCCCCTCTTTGCTGCAGGCAGTGTACTCATCACCAGCACAGCACCTGGCAGCTCACAGGAGACGAGCTGGGAGGGCCAGAGCATCCTGGCAAGGCCAGATCCAGCACATGGGCTTCCCAGGCACAGCTTGGATGGGGGGTATTCATCCTTCTGCTGCACTGACAAAACCCAACAGGCAGCCACACAACATCCTCATTGTTCATCCGGGAGAAAAACAACCTCCGAGTGGCCACAAAAGGAAAAATATGTATGGGCACTCATGGCCCAACATGTGCTTTGTCTGGTCAGTGATACTGCCAAGAAAGATGTGGCACCTGGCCAAAAAGCCTCGGCACAGCAACAAAACACTCTGAAAGCTCAATTATGAGTGGCAAAGATGGTCCTGGGCGTTAGTGCTGATGCAAGGGAGGCGGCGACGCGTGGTACGAGCACGCAGAGCCGCTCAGGAACCGCCCTGTCCGTCTGTCCGAGGCTCGGACACACGGCTGGGTGGCAGGCAGAGCTGGTCAGTGTGACAGAGCACGCCTTCAGCCCTTCCTCAGAGCTGCTCTCAAAGTGCTGCCTAACAACTGTCAGGCAGCACCTCACCGTAGGAGTTATAAAGACATTTTCAAAGGACAATAATGAAGTAGCTCTGTGAATTACTAGGAAGAGCTCCACTCAAGCATGAGGGACTTGGCAGGGAATAAGGAATGGAGACGAAAATATAAAAAGCAGGTGATGAAAATAAATCCCTTCCTTCTACCAAGGAGATCTCATCCTGAATTTTCAAGGAGATAGCTGCTGTGAGGGGCCCTTGACAGCAGAGGAACCTGTATATGGGGCATGCAGTAACCATAGAAATGTTGGGCTATGGGACTTGTTTAGGTCACTGGGAGGGCCCATATGGTGCTCCCAGTGGAAATCACTGGATTATAGTGCTTCTGTTATCACTTAAGATGAAAGGATGAACTCTGGATTGATGGGAGAAGTTCAGCCTGCACAGGTGCCTCATATTCGTGGGCTACTAAAATTGCCTTACAAAAAGACCCAGAGGCTTTGTCCTCCCACGTTTCAAAACCTTCCTCAAACCACATTTGGAGATATTCCCAGCCTTCCTCACTCTCTTTTCCTTGCCTTTCCAGTGAGTGAGCCTGATCTTTGCCTGAGCTGCACCATGAGCAAGTCTGTGCCTAGGTAGGTCTTGTGCCTTGCTGATCCTGACTCGCTGGATCCACTGCATTTTTTGGGATGGTCTGGAAGGAACAGACCCATTGCCCAAGGCAGATTAGTGCCACTGCGGCCCTGCCATCACCTCACTGGTGTCCTGCAGGTCTGTGCCCAGTGGCAGCACTGCTCCTGCCTGCAGCATGGCCATGTTCACCCGCCACTGCTGCTCCCTGAAATGCTTTCACCTGCCTGTCACCTCTGACACCACAGCAAAATCTGCAGACTTTAGGTCCCATGGATGGGCAGCATGCATTGGACGAGCAACAAAATCATGCTGTGGTGCCCCAGGAATACTCACAGTACAACCAAATTAAAAAATAATACAAATTTTAAAATGAAGCCACAAACCACTATATTTTCTGTATTGTCTGGAAAGCCAAATGCAGTGGCTGCAGCCACAAACTCCTTCCCTGCACTCCCTGAAAGAAATGGGCTGGTACAGCCAGCACTTCATTAGTCATCCATTAAATACTTTCTACCATTACAGCCCACGGTGAGCCAGAGCCAGTGATCTAGAGTTTAGCAGATTAAAAGCACTCTCAGTTCCTGTAACCATTCTGTCCTGCAGTAGTTTAATTTCTCTAGGCTATCATCCACACACAAACCATTTTTGTAATTGTATTTGTTTCTTCTACTTTCCATATACACGCTTTCAATTTAAGTCTTGCTTTCATTCTCTCTGACCATATCTTTCTCAGAATAATTTTTTTTTCTTTTTGCTACATCTACTGAAGGAAAAAAAAGTTATGCAGGTGTATAACCAGCATAAAATTGCAACCCATAAATTTTCTGAATAAATGCATTTTATAATGTGTGCAATAAAAAAATAGCCCCGTCATGTCAAACTGCTTTAGAATTGTAAATGGATCAAAGTATTAAAACACTTACACAAACTTGAATATGTAAGGCTAGCCAAAGTATCCAGTGAAAGAAAGCTTTTTCTGATAAATATTAGCTTGATAGAAGTCTTAAAGCAGTTTCAGTTGGGATTATAGGTTGGGGTTTTCTTTCCTACAAGACTTGTCAAGAAGTGCCTGCCTGTCTCGTCTGATTGAGGTTTTAATCCTCTTGAAATTCATGTACTGCTTCTGAAGGTAATTCAGCACCTGAAACTGCTCCATTTCTTCTCAAGGGAAAACAGGAGTCAGTCAGTCGATGACACCTTTCACAAAAAAAGAGTTATATTTACTTGCAGCAAAAAGATTGCAAAGTAAACATCTGTGTGTTCGTGTGGGTACACACACCATGGATATAAAAGTATGTGTATGGATACAAAACACACAAATAAAAATATCTCATTAATAACTTAAAAGTCAAAATTAAATGTCCCCCTAGGAGTCTTGGTAGCTGGGGTTTAAGGTAGTCTGCTCTCAGATCCTGAGTACCTCACATAGTCCTAAAGGGTGTGTGCTTTCTGTTTGCCAAAACTGGGCTTTCAGACATTTTGAATGAAAAAAATAACTGCTTATGTGAGGAAAAACTGCTCCAGAGCTGCCTTTCACTGTAAGGACATGCAGAGGAGTTATGTGCAGGAACATTGAGATCTGAAGCCAGGAATGCACTTCCTTGCCAGCCCATCATGATAGCTTTAACTACACAAAAAGCCTGGAGATTCTGGACATTTGGAAGCATCACCTCAGCAGTGGGATGAGTGCCCCCATAGAGAAGAAACCCAGAGCTGTTCAGGTTCCTGCACGAGGACCGCAGTGACAGACTGACATCATGACGTCCCTTCACTCCTTCCACCCAGGTTTCAGCCCGTTTCAGAAACGCCCTTCAAGTCTGGCTGTGGAAGGGGAGGCACAGCCAGTAAACACAAGATCAGTTTCGATCTGAATGGACAAAATAAAGATGGGAAGAGAGCAGAGTGCACAAATCCACCTTACAGAAAGGAAATTAAATGGGAGTAAGGAGCACTTAAGCGACCTGCCCCATCAGCAGAACTTGTCTATGAATGACCTGTGAATTAAATGACACATTCAATCCTGTAAGCCACAAGCCATTTGCTTATTGAGACAGCCAAAATTCCTCTTAAGGAGAATGATGGATGTTCGGAACAGAAGCATAACTCAGACGTTTCTATGGATTAGGTTGTTTCTGAATACCAGAGCCATGTGATTCTATCCTTCCTAATGAGAATTTAACTGTTTAGAAAAGCAAAATAAGTTTTCTGAAAAGGTATGGTGTTATTCAATTCAAAGCAGATACAACAAAAGGATGTTTTAGACATCTAAAGCTCCCTTTGTTATAAGGCTTTGCCTTCCTTTTATTTTTCATAAGTGTTTGTGGAGTCTTTATCAAGTTGGACAAAGTTGCTAATCTCTAAATTTACTGGATTCTGTGCATTTGAACTGATCAACAAAAATTTACTGCATTTTTTGTGGGGACAGAATGCCATAGAATTGAAATAAATTTGTTGCTATATAAGCAAACACATTATTTATGGAAAAGAACATTGTTATTATTTTCTATCTCATACCAACCTTAGTTACACTTGCTTTTTTCAGTTTTATCACTTAACTCCAAAATTAATAGAGAATTCCTTAACGTGGTTTTCATGTGAACTAGTAAGGGGAAATAAACTTTACAGCAGCATTTAAAAGATAATCCAATTTTAAGCATTAACTCGGCCAATCTATCATATAAATTCTAGATTAATTGATACCAATTTATGCATTAGTATTTAATTCTGGCTTGATGGCCTCCAGGGACATTTCAGAATGTTGTCAGGCTTCATTGATCATATCCTGATATCCTGTATCAGTGGATATAATCAGAATGAGCGTATAAACTTACAATAGCAAAGCTGCTGCGTGGCAGGCAAACAGAAATTGTTATAGACAGTTTGTACCAATTTAAAAAGTTCAGCCAGTTAACTAAATACCTGAGGCAATCTTTCAGCCTTCAAAGTTGGAGAAAAGGTCTATTTCAGCACCAAAGAGTAATTATATCCAGCCTGTGACTGGCAGTTGAGTTTACAGAAAGGTTAAGAAAGCCCTATAGGTCAGGATAGCCAAATAACACCGAGGGGGCTGCGCTGAGATAGCTTAGGAGAAAAAAGTAATTGAGGAGCAGAAATGTCAACACTTAATCATAGTCCTCACCATTTTTATGGGCTGGAAGAAAACATTTGATGCCCAGCTCCCAAACAGCCTTTGCAAAGCAGTACCAACTGCGTTTGGAAGTGATCTGGATGCTCCATATTCCTCGGGAGTCTGCTTTTCCCGGCCTTCTGAGTGCAGCAGTTACAGCACAAATTACTGTGTGTGGGAAAACTTGTGCAGCAAAGAGTTATTTCCCGGAGTCCTCTCAGTTTCTTCAGGCTTTAATAACAGCTAAAAGCATTGCATGAAAGTTCTCAAGAAAATGGTGGAGAGCTTAAGAAAAGATGGTTTGAGGCCATATGAGTACTATTTATTACTTGAGAACAAACCAATTGCCTTAGACGTTGTCATATCATTGTCCCCTGGTTTTACACTAAAGGAAAAGCTCATGCACCCACATGCTACCATAAAACTTCAAAAAGCGGAACTGACCCACTGAGCAGGTGATAAAACCACAATTCCAGCCCCAGGATATCACTGCCATCCCATCAACAGAAAGCAGTGGCTGGAGAAGAAAGGCAGTCACAGTAACTTAGACAGCACATGTTGCCCTAACACTGCTCAACAGGCGAATCACAGCACAAAATATCCCCTTTTCCCTCTCATTACTTGTATGTTCACTAAAAGGGACAAGTCCTGCTAGAGAACCCTGCTGCCCCACACAGGGCAAAAGGGAAGAAGTGTGGAATGGCATAAAGCACAGTTTATGGTCTAAAGAAACTGAAAAACTGCCTCTTTTGGCTCAAGCAACAGCAGTTAATTAGAAAAATCTTCCACGTGCTCTCTGCACAGAGATGGCCACAGAATCACAACTTCTTGCTGAGCTCATGGGATATTTTCAGCCTCAAAAAAAAAAACCAAAAAGGAAAGGCAAATATTACCATATAATTCTGAGAATTTAAGGACCTCTGTAGCACTGTTTGGAATAGAGAGCTCAACTGATTTACTGCTCTTAAAGCAGGCAGGGGAGAAGGCACCCTCATGCTAGATGAAGACATTAAGTGAGGAAATGACTGTTATAGGAGTGAATTAATTTTCATTGATCTAATTTCCTGACAGACATACCAGCAGTGAAGAGTTTACTAACTGTGGGTTCCTCCTTTGTCAGGTATCCCCTCCTCATGTTTTTACTGCAGAAGCAGGAAAATAGAACTAAAGAATGGAGGAAATACTTAACATTTCTCTCAAATCATCAGTTAGTGCTCCTCTGGGGTGAAAGCTGTCTCATGCTGTTCAGTCTTTAAAAAAGATTTGCTGAATACAAGTACAAGGATGGCATCATAATACAGAAAGGCTGCTGGATTAAATTTCTTTGACAAAATATTGCATTTCTTTCTCTTATTTGTTGGCCCTTTTAATATGCTTTGAGGGTAGCCCAGTGAATTTTACTTGAATACTTAGGTGCAAAAATAGACAGTAACTGCAAATATTAAGACTTCGTGATCTTTATCACTTTTTACCTAAGGAAAATTTTTTTTCATCACTTTGCCCAAATGACAGAAATATTTCCTTCTTGGCTATACCTCCGGATTCAAAAAAAATTGGAGTTTGGGCAGAAATCAGCAGATTTATTTAAAAGATATAAAATTCACATGTCATATCTTGACCAAAAATAGGGTTGATATTCAAAAGCAAACTTTTTAACTGTTATTTCCAACAAGGATCAGGTCTCCAAGCTAGAGTGTACAGCGTAATTTGACCTGCAAATAAGAATATTTGAAGGAAAGATTCAGCTCTCCTAACAAACAACCTCCAAATACAGCAGAAATTCAATATGCATAAGCAAAAGGAAAACATGCCTTCACTTTGGGTTTTATACCCATTGCTGCAGACACATGACATCAGAACAGAGGTTTTTTGAGATTCCCTGGTCTTGGGAGTTAAAAAAAAAAAAAAAAGAAAATGAGCAGTTGACTAGTTCATTTACTGCATTTCTAGGTACCCTTTTTAAGAAGAAAATATTTAAAATCTAGCTCAGGTACGCCCTCAATATTAAGATACTAAAGGTTGATAAAAAGACATCATAAATTCTATTTTCTACCACCATTTCTGAGCAGCCATCCTTCTAGTGGAGGCACAAGACTTGATCTTGGTTGACAGCTTGGGTCTTGCTGAGCTTTCATTTTTCCAGCCCTCCATAAATTTTTGGTGTGAAATTTTAATTGACTTAATTTCACAGAGTCACAGAATCATTTAGGTTTGAAAAGACTTCTGAGATCGTCAAGTGCAACCATTAACCTCAGGCTGCCAAGGCCACCACTAAACCATTTCCCTGAGCACCTCATCCTCAATTCCTTTAAATCCCTCCAGCATGGGGACTCAGCCACTGCCCCGGGCAGCCCATCCCAGGGCTTGACAAGCTTTTCAGTGAAGATGTTTTTTCTAACAAGCCATCTAAATATCCCCTGGAGCAGCCTTGAGGCCATTTCCACTTGTCCTGTTGTTTGTTAATTTGGAGAAGAGACCAACGTACACCTCACTACAATTTGCTTCCAGGTGGCCATAGGATTCTTCTAAGCCTGCTTTGCCATGCAAAACAACACAAAAGCAGCAACTTGTTTTGGCATTGTGAGATATATTAAATATATGTTGTTTAAATGAAACATATGAAATGCATCTACGGAGCACATTTATCCACGTGGATGCAATATGATGGTAAGAATAGTTTAGCATCCTCATGGCTATATGAAAACTTAAAAAATAGCTTACACTGTGTGTGAGGAAATGGAAGGATGGAAAAATATGCCTCACCAATACATTAACTGAGATGGGAACTCTTGGACTTTCTGCATTTCCTCTCCGTGAGGCTGAACACTCCAGGCAGGCAAATGGATTATTTCCTTCAGCCTCAGACATTCCCATGCCCTGGCACAAGCATGCAGTGTAGTCTGTCATAACTTCCCATTTAGTAGCACATTCAGACAGAATGTGCTCCCTACAAGTCCTTTTCTATTTGTAATAATGGTCAAAATAAAGGTGCAAATCTTTAGCAGCTGTGTCATCCACTGTCTTCTGCTCACAGAAGATGCAAAGACAAGAAAGTCCCTGTCTATATTGGCAGTTCTGCTGCTGCCAGTGAAACCTGGATTGCTGAGAAACTTCAGAAAAGAAAGGAGAAAGTATTCCAGTGAGGAAAATTCCATGCCTCACATAAATAATGCCTGAGCTTTGTAAAATTTGAGAAATACTATATCTAAAGAATGAAGGTTATTTCCAAAACAGAGCAGTGTGTTGCCGGGACACAAAAGGACTTCTGAGGCTCTGGTTACTACCACAGTTAAAATCCACAGGCTCACAGGTCAGCTGAAGGGAGCCCTTCACCACAAAGGCAAATATAACAGAGATTCAGCACTGAAAATAATTCAAATACATGACAGCCATGGCAGTTCCCTGTCCATGAAGAACAAACCTTTCTTTTCTAATTTATTCATACGATACAATGATTAAAGGTTCACCTCTCTTCCCCACAGCACATGGATCTGACAACAATTTATTTATGCTATTTTGAATATGAGTGTGCAAGACGTTTTAAATACTGTTAGATCACCTTCTATTCCCAATATTAGACGAACTTACGATAATTATGGTGCCACCTTCCTAGCCATGGCACTTAGAACAAATCAGGACCTCTCTGTTAACCAGCAGGTCCAAGTCAGCCAACCACAGAACAAGAGTGAATCTTGAAGCACAGCTCCCTTCTCATTAACTCCTAATCACTGCAAATATCCAGTTGTGGTACTTGGTGGGAAACAGAGGCTTTCTCTTTAGTACACCCTTATTCCAAGAAATCCAGATAGTATGGAATAATATTTGGGAAAATTTAGTTTTGCAAAGCTCTATCCCTCAGAAAGAAAGGAATTGTGGACTCCATAACCCATCATCTCCACACATCAAATCATTTCTGAGATCCAAACATCATAAGGCTGATGGCAACCACAGGAAGAAAGCTCAAAACCAATGGCCGCCTCCTATCTAGTGGGAAAAGAAAATGGTGTTTGGGGGAGCTGAAGAAGTTGGTTATTCACTTGTAATTTAAGTAGGATGGGTAAAAAGCTATCTCACTTTTCTTTGTGTTTACTTCAGGTACCAAGGCAATGCTTGAAGTGACTCATACAAAATATGTGGGGTTCATTATTGGGGTAATATTTGCAATTCAGTCATTGACATTCTGTATGAATTTGAAAAAGAGATCACACTTTTCCATGACCAAGTATTTTATATGTGGGCACCTGCTGAAATTCCATACATATTCTTCTATATTATTCTAAAACTGAAAGTTTTCCCTCACAAATACTTCTGAAAGCAACTTGCTGTCTGCAAAAATAATTAATGGAAACCCAAGTCTCAAGGAAGTGTGGAAAGCTGTTCAGAGAGCTCAGCACTGGAAAATCTTCCCAAGGCTGTTCCACATTTTCACCTCTCTAACAACAGCAAATGAAGAATACTTGAGTGGTCAGAAGGAAATTACAAGTGTTGGATTATCACCTACTCACACTTCACATTGTACAGCAACAAAACAAATTCAGGTTAGTAAACAAAGACTCCTGTGAGCACAACAATCAGCTCAAAAAATGGCTTCATTCAGCATTAACTGGGACTCCATCCCTGCACCAGAAAATACACATAGACTTGAAGAATGTCTTATTTCAGTGTCTTAAGAACCCTTCGTAACAAATTGGCTAAAATGGCCACATCTATCTTTACTATGAGATACGTGAGATTATTTTACTGCTTTAACTCATCTTAAAACACAGAAAGAAAGAAAAAAAAAGTAAAAATAATAGGCATGCCACGCAGCAGGTTAACTTGGACATTAACTGCTGACCATTGAGAAGAGAATGAGTAATTATACTTAACTCATTGGTGATAACTCTGGTCTCCAGCTCTCCACTGCCCTCAATCAAGAGCAATTCTGTTCAAGTTAGTCAAATGGACTGAGTGGAAATTGGTGTGAGATCAATACCCAGTTCAAGAACTAATGAAACCTAGTGGAGAGTTTTTGTAGGGTCTTTTGTTTCTAAGAAAGGACACAGGGAGAGAGGGAGGGGTTTATTGTCAGCATATAAAACCTAGCTCAATTTCAGTCCTTCTTTCCCCATAAAATACCAACAGGAAAGTTGATGTCTCAAAGTACCACGAATTTTTCAGTGTTGTTTTGGGGTCCTTGCTGAAATTTTGTTACCTTTGATGGGGGTGAATGGTTGCACAGGTATTTTTAATAGAAACTCTGGAATTTTACACCATTTTAGAATGAAACAGAAAATTTAAGAAAATATTGTCTAGCCTGAGGATTTAAATACTGATATTAATAAAGCTTTTATTCCTTAGCATTGTCTTTAAGATTTATTTCACTTCTCATTATCCTGCTCTGATTTTTTTAGTGATAAATTCAGCTAACATCCCCAGGTTGAGTCTGTTTTGCCTGTGATGGTATTTGGTCCATCTCTCTGTCCTTAACCCATGAACCCTTTGTTTTCTCTCCCCTGTCTAGTTACAGAGGGGAGTGAGAGTGTGTTGTTTCTCATTGTTTCTTTTTTCTTTTTCCTCTTTTGGGGGTTGCATCTTTTTGGTTTTGGTTTGTATTTTTTTTTTTAAGTGAATAGCTTGCCACAACAGACACCTGAATTTTAAACTGCTACATGAGCATACATTTACTCCTCAAAATCCTGACACCTGTCAACAAATTTTCAGGACGACATTTTCAGAGAATAGTTTTGCATGTTAAAGCTGTACCTTGAAGAACCTGAAATTTTAAAATGCTAGAAAATTTTTGTTTGCTTTTTAAATAAAATTCATTTTGGCAAAATACATTTGCCCTTATCACAGAAGTATCACACAAATTTTACCTTTTGCCTAATAACATTATGGGGTCCACTGTCCACCCTCTGTACACGGAATTGTAATTTAGTGTACAAATTACAATGATATTTAAAACACTAACATTTATGCTAAAAGTATGTATACTCTTGTGCAAAATTATATACTGATATAGACAATAAAAAGCGAATTAAAGTGTTTCAGTTTCGTCTTTTAAAACACTTAAAAGTACAGATGAAATCACACTCTGCCTGAAATCATCAAGAAACCATATAGAAAAATCCTTCCAAAAGTGATGTGTGGTGATCACTTCATGATCACTGCACACCTTGCTGAAAAAGCCCACTTTTCACATCACAGACCTGCTGTTTCATTTTTCGGCTTTGAAAGGACCCACACATCTAAAAGTTGGGAAAACCAACAACCAAACCACAAAAAATTCTCCCCCACAAACACCAAAACCCAAACGTTATACTAATCTCAATGTGAAGATGATACAGATACACATGTTAGCACGGAAATGTTGTTTGTTTCAGCAGTCCTGGGGATGTTCATGTGCTTACAATGACATTTATTGAAGTGGTTTGACAAACCAGGCAGTGCTTCCAGCATGGGAAGTTTGATATGACCATGCTTATGCAGACAGTTGCTGGCATGTGCAGAAATTCCTCATGGCTGCTAGACAGAGTCCTGTTTTCCTTGCAGTGGTGTCTCTGGAATATCCAGAGATTAACAGAGTAAGCTGGCATTTATCCTCACAGAGCTGTTATTAAATCCTGGTTAGCATCTCTTGCCCTTGCAAGGAGTGGAATCATCTTTTGGTTTTTTTGTTTACTTCCAAGGGAATTATCATCCCACAGCCTGTGAAAGCAAATAAATCTTGGACAGACAGAGTCACACACACCTTCTTTGCAGTGCACATACGTAGTTATTTTCCCATTCACATCCATGAGATCTAAAAAATTAAATAAATAAAAATGCTTGTTCCTGGCTTGTCCATAAAGGAAAACACTGTACTCTCAGCATCACAATTCCCCACATGGGAATTTTTTTACTGGGCTCATACTTCCAGGACAATGGTGCCCATACTAAGGTATATTCTTCAAAACAAAGATGTAACACTGGGAAAAGAAGGTAGAGAATAAGAGTTCTTGTCTATTGAACTATTCCTGCATTCTTTTTGGTGTTCGCAAGTCATAAAAACTATCATAACATTTTGACTGAAAATTTCTCAACATACAGGTATGCAAAAATTGATTTTTTTTTCTTTTAAGTGGTTTATTGTTGTGTTTTATTGGCATTTTAAACAGGAAGAAAAGTGGAATCTTTTCCTCCTGTAATAGCAATAGGAGGTTTTACTTGTTGTTAATGAGAAACATTATCTTACCAGAGAGCTGAATCTTCTCATTTTCATTTATATAGGAGATTGATTAACACTTAGCTAATTGGCACATGCAAATAAGGATTAGCTGAATTTGTTTTTCTTTACAGCTCAACGACTACAATTTAGATACTTATTTAGATTAAAATCTGTAATTTTTTGGAGGTAATTATCTGCCTGTTGTCAAAACTAACACAGTAAAATATATTACTATTTGTATTTTACACGTGTTTCAGAAAATAATTAATTAACTTTACCAAATTACCAAAAAAGTAAGCACAAGAAAAGCAAATCTTCACTTCACAGTATTGGAACCAGGTCTTCTAATGAAAGAATAAAGACACATTTTTTCTAGTGAGGTGAGGTCAAATCAGTAGAGGATAACTTGAGATGCAGTCATACCTGAAACCATGAAGATTTCCAGCAGAAAACATCTGCAATATAACTAGAAATAAGTGAGAATGCAGATTGTCTTTTGAATAAAAGATAACTTTTCCAGCGTTGATTTACAAGGAAGAAAGATCTCCAGGGCATCTGGCCTCCTACCCACTTGCCCTTCTCCATTATTCATGGCAAGGCCTATTTTAGAGAACAGCTTGGGAATGACTGTGTGGCTTGATGGGACAGGGCAGCTGTTTTCAAGGCATTTTTGTGCCTCAAAGTTCTTTTTTGGATGTTTTGGGCTGAGTGAGAACAGGTGGTCAGATGCGGGTGTTCGGCAAAGCAGCAGTACAAGAGCAGAGAACTCACAGCAGCGACTGTGTGTGGCTCAGCTTGTTTCATGGCTTAGGAAACAATGCAGGCTGACACAGAAATTGCTCCAAAAAAACCTTCCTCTTTGCTCTCTTCCTGCTCTGTTACTGGAGGAGCTCATATAGATGTAAATAATTAGTTCTAATACTTATTATCTCACATAACCAAAGCAGCTAAATCATGTACATGACACTACAAAGATTTGAACTTCTATCATCATCATCCAAGGTTTATACTACCATATATTTTAAATATTTTAGTAGAGCTTCTCATGAAGCACCAAGCAATAGACCAAAGCCAACTCCACTCAAGAGCTTACAAGATAATGTTTAGAATTCAGAACAAGCACTGTAAAGCTTCAGTGACCCACAGGGCAGCAGCTGGAACTGTGAAATGCAGCCTCTGGTACATGATTTGAATGTTTCTGTGAGGTGTAGTTACTGTGTCTCCAAGTTTTCCTACAGCAAATTCAGCGTACTGCAGCCCCAAAATTTATTAAGGTGGTTGAGTTTATCGACCAGACAGTGAGTGGTGACCATAATGAAACAATTTTGGAACTTGACTCAGCCTATTTCCTTCACACCTAATTCAACCCTCCATTCCCTCCTCAAATCCTAGTGAACAGTATACCCTCTAAAACTAATCTCCACAGATTGCCTCTTTGGCCAGCAGGATTCAGGCTCCAGAGAGCTGCCATGGGCATGTTGGCTGTCACAAACACAGCTGCTAAAATTGCACTCTCCACTTCTCTCACACACCCCGCACATCACCCAACAGACCCTTCCCCACACAAAGCAGGAACACCTCAATCTGCCCCTGAAGGCAGGGTTCATTCCTCACCCTCTCTGCTTCGAGGTGGAAGCCCTCAGAAAACCAACAGGGAGAAAGCACTCTAAGGATGCTCTCTGGGTGTTTGCTCACTTTCTCTGCCTTGCATTGTATCTGGCTAGTTTGGGTATTTTTCTCTTTAATAGACAAGGGAAAGAATTGGATTATCATGTCCCACTCCATGGGAAATTATCATGTCCCACTTCTGGCCCCTCCAGAGCTAGCTGAGGAGTCTCTCCTCTCCTTTCTTTCCCTCAGAGGGCCCAGAAGGGATGACAGCAGGTTGTCCCCTGTCTGGTTGATGTCTGAGTTGTATCAAGGCGGAATCAGCCTGGCTGTAGCCACACAGACCTTATTGACCACTTTCTGTGCAGTCCATGCAGAGTGTCTGTTGCATACACCCTGCATTTAGTGCACAAACTACTGGTATGCCATTAGGATACCCCAAGTACCTCTGCAACACCCTGCTAAAATCAGGTTTAAGCAAGACAGCATCAAGATAACAAGCTTGAAGTTCCTCTCACACCCAAGCACATCACTGGCATCTTGCAATCTAACTGAAATATAATTGTACTTCCTGAAACAGCTTCTCTATTTCTTCCAGAGCTCAGCATAATTGTTCCCTACAATGCTATTCCCACAGTTTAAAAGGACTGTGACCCTGTCACAAGATGAAGGTGTTAGCTCCAAACTATAAAATATTAAAACTGGGGCACATGCTCTAGAGCAGAGAACTTCCCACTCAACCTCTGCACAGAACCAACAACTTCCCAAGTTAAGCTTAAAAATGTCTTAGTTACAAGTGTACAGGGCAGATCGGAATCAAGCAAGCTCCACACCAAACAACTTGAAAAGTTTGCCAGGAACACAGAAAAAATATGCATGTTCTCCTTAAAGTCTAAAATAATTTAGAAGCTTTAACTAAAATGTCAGCATGTGTCAAGAAATATTAACTTATATAATACTGCACCATTTTGCTTGCCAGATAATATTATAGAAACTTGGCATTCTAACTGCTTCATGCTTTTCTAAGTGTTCTTACATGACTACAATAACTCAGCATGATTGAAAGAGCAGTAAATTTTCCCCTGTTTAATTTTCACTTTCCATTTTATTCCACAACTGCTATGAGCAGTTATACTTGGTTACAATGCCAAAACTGTAATGACTTAGATTAAGGATGCTTGTTTTCAAATACCCAGGCTAAACCGGTCTTTAAGGAGTTGAACACTTCAGCACCCATTTAATCAAATGGCTCATAACTCTACACCACTAACTTCTATATACATAATCTTATATAAACCTCTGCATCCCTGTATGCCTTGAAATATAAACATTGACTCAACCAACTTTTGAGGGTCTGAGTCCACAAGGACCTCACTTTGACAAACACCTATTAGCACATCTAAGATTTCGAAGGAACCAGCCCCAAGACCCTACAACATTTTTGGTGATTACTACAAGACTATTAAGATGGATTAGCATCCTTTCCTTCAGAATAAATACATGCCTGAGCCATCTGGACCTTAAAACCCAGCAAAGAGTGGACGGAATTTTATTAAGATTTAGGAAAGATGTTCCATAACACTAAGAACTTGTGAACGAGCTTTGATCTAGGCTACTAGAACATAACAAAGAGGTTTTTTTATTTTCTTTTCCAAACAGCACGTAGAGGTGCCTGCAGTTTTATACCAGACAGTAAGAATGCCATACTGAATTACCCCACCCATTTGCCAACACCCCCTGCATTTTTAATTGCACTTCATATGTTCCTTTCAACATCAGCTTTGAAATCTTTGCCTGTCTTGGAGACGAGATGAGTGGGAACTGGCAGAGCAGCAATGAAGACTAAAAGAAATCTCTGTCCTAGAAGGCAGAGCTGGATTACCATAAATATCTGTGGTACAGAGACCAAACCCCTGGTGGTTTACGAGGATGATCACTTGATACATCGTGTTCTTTAAACTTATTCATAATTTGTGTCTGTTTTTCTGGGATCCTGAATCCTGTGCCTGCATTTTAGCTCTCATTAACTATAAATTAAAATTAATAAATGGAGAGCTAAATAACTTGCTGGAAAACCCCTAAGACCACTAACCAGATATCAGGGTTTGTAACCTTTCCTAAGCCACTGGGAATAGAACACTAAATAACATTTTTATTATCTCTTGATTCTTAGGTATTTATTCATCTTTGAAACAGTGACATTCTAAAGGGTGATAGCAAGCCAAAAAAGCCCAACTAGAGCCAGCTGCATTCAATCCACATTTCAAAAATATACAGACCTAAATTCAATTGATTTCTTAAAATATTTTTAATCTTCCTTCCAAAACGTATCACATAATTAGATATTGTATATTTTTTTAAAATAGGAAATACAGAAAATTGATAGCCTGACATAAAAATCAATATATCATTATCTAACTTTGGCTTTCAAGCTACCAGCAAACAAGAAAAGACTGGAGATTAAGAAGGCAGAATATCTTGCTGGCAGCATTTTACTTACTGGTAGAGGCAAGCACAAGAAATCAGGGTTGGCAGTTCCAGAAATGGGGGTGGGTAGGGCTGTGCAGGCTGCTCCAAACCTATGGAGGCACTGACACCCAGGATTTGATTTTACCAGGCAGTTCACGGAGCTTGGGTTGGAATGAGGTGATCTCTAAGCTCCCTTCCAACCCAAGCCATTATAAAATAAATAACTATTAACCAGCAATGGCATGGGATGGTAAAAAGCCTAATGAAAACAGATCTTTTTTCATCCTGCTTTTTCCCCAGTTAAAAAACACATGTTTGTACAATTCCATTCAAAAACAAAAGAAGGTTTTTGAGCCAATATGCTACAAATATCACACCCGGCTTTTTGCTACATGCACCAGCCAGAACACTCTAACTCATCAGCCTAGGTGTGAGTGCAGTCAAAACATCTGGGGTTAATCCACACTGGTTAATCCCAGGGATTCAAATCCCATCCCACAGACATTCCTGACATCAGCTGTAAAGACCGATATTCCTAATCAGCACATCTTCACCAATATGAACTTCCAATGTTAAATATTTCACACAATCATGCAGAATGAAAACATCACCAGATATGAACAACTTGAGGAAAAATCCACTCATCTAAAATATAGCATTTTTGGTCATGTGCTCAGCAGGTAAGCAGATCACACTGTGCTGGAACCTCTGCTTAAAAACATGAGCAGATTTTACAACCAAGATTTTTTCAAATTTGCTTGGGATGAAGATATCTGTGCCAAATTCCAATTCAGAAAAAGCTTCCAAAGCTGAGATATCATCTAAGTAGGAACAATGGAAGGAAAAAATAACACCCCACACACAGTTAGAAACATCTAAACCTGAATTTAAAACACACACAACAGAAAAACCGCAACTAAACCTAAAAAACCAACCATACACAAAAAAACCCACCAAACCGTCACACGCACGGGAAAAAAGAATAACGACACAAGATGGTCACACAAAGATTTAATGTGTCCCGTAACCAGACACCACACAAGTCCAGAGCAGAGACTGAAGATGCTGGAATACAGATTTGTCCCTGTGAGTCTTGCATGTGAGTTCTGAATTTGAAATCCAAGCTGAAATCTCTTTACAGGAAATCCTGCATTCAAATAATATCAGCCCTCTGTGCTTTTTAGTGTTAATGCACAAGAAAAAGTAAAATTTTTACTACAAGTACCACTACAAGGAAAGCCTGGGAGGGAACCCACCAAGAATAGCTTCCCAGATACATAATTTTGGTTTGTCTCTAAAGTAAAAGGCACACAGAAATAAGGAAAATCCAAGTAGCTTGCTAGAACACGACCACAAGAAAGGGGAGGCGTGAACATAAAATGAACTTTTCAAGACAAGAAAAAAATTTCAGGGAAAAAAACAGACAAGTTTTCTATTCATGATTATGAGAAGCCAGAGCTACATCCCTTGGTGCAGAGATCAGTAAGAAGAACAAAGTGTGACAATGCAACCCCAGCAAACTGCTCTCTGTAGTTTTCAAATCTGAAGGAAAGATGAACTTGTGTCTTGGCACACTTGGCAGGCAGCTCTGGATCCATGGTGCTGAGGGAGGAGACAACTTGGAGATCTCTTGCCTTGATCTTTGTCAAGTTTCTACACAAATGGATATGCTGCTGCTCTTTCTACTCTGAATATCAGTGAGACCCTTCCAACTTGCTCTCCTCATTGTTATTCCCCCACACACAGAGCATTTATTGCCCAGTGAGTGCAGATATATATGCATAAAATTATGTCTACCATGGAGCAACAAGCACATTCCCTTAAAAAATCATCTAATATTGATTTTTATATTCTGCAATTCACTCTCCACACTATTGTCAAACCCAAATGTTAATGAAGCATCAGGTAGACCTACCTGGAATTCTGTGCTCAATTGAAAATACAATTTATTTTCTTTTTAGTTTCTCTTGGTTGTGTTATTTCAATGAAAAATCGGAAAAACATGATCTGGAACAGTGCTAGAAACCTACTCAAAGGATAAACAGAAATGTAAGAGACTCTTGTAGCTCCTGGACTCCAAACCCAGAATTACTGACCCAGACTTCTGCATGGTTACATCTGGTCAGGATTTAATTTCATTTGTCAATTTGATTCTACTTCATTTTTTTTAGCATCTTAATGTAAACATT
>NW_008238314.1:153968-180033 GCF_000691975.1 Corvus brachyrhynchos
CAAGGCAGATGTGTGTAGGTAAATAGTTAATAGATCATGTCCTTTCTATAAAGGCAGCTCATCTGACAATAATAAAGAAAAACGTGCAAACACAGCACACGAGAAAATGCCTGAAGATGGTCCAATTTACATTAAGGACAGATGTTCTGGTCCTGAGCATATTCCTTTCCTAAGGAACATTTTTTTGGCTTAGTCTGTCAGGCATACCTGTACATTTCACACAAAGTAAAAAACAAATTTAAAAAAAATCTGGTATTATCTTTTATTTCTTGTGCATGAAACAGAAGGTGACTCTAAGGAGATCAACAGATTTCAGCTGAAGCTGGATGCTTCAAAGCTGCTGTTTTGAATGTAAAGACAGTGACAACACTGCCACAAAGACAAATTTTCACGTGCTCATTTTAATGGGGAATTTTATTCTACTCGTTTGCCTTACCCTTTTCTTTCACCCAAATAAGGGGCCTGATTCGCAAAATCATTCAAACTCAAACATTTAGTTCCAGACATATCTGGGGAGCTGGAGGGCAGGAAATAGGTCATCAGTTTTGCAAGACCTTTATTTACATTTTAGCCAAAAAACATCTTTGGATGGGGATTTTTGGTCTGGTATTGTCATTTCCCATCATCCCTGCCACGACACCACACAGAGGGGAGGAAGCATTGGTGTGTTCCCATGAAAGGCAGCTCGTGGGAGGCACTGAAACCAGGAATGTGGCAGATGTTGGATGCTCCCCCTTCCCCTCCCCTGGCAGGGATATGCCCCCACAAATGCTGGAGCAGGAGTGGGGTAAAGCAGCTGCTCCTGGTGGCATCATTCCCAGGTGGGAGCTCCTTCTCCTGCCCGTCTCTGCTCCTTTCCCTTCCTCATGGCTGTTCACCCAGCCTGGACCCTGGGCAACCTGCTGCTGGAGCCCTCTCCTCTGCCTCTCTTGCTAGGAAGACGGATTTCCTACAAAACTTTCCCCCACCCTTCCTTTGAGTCTCTGACTGCAGCTCCTCTCTTGCCCTCTTCCCCCTCACAGCACCCTGTAGCTGTTAAGTGGAATGTGCCCTCACACAGCAAAACCAGTCTCTGTTCACTACCTCCCCCTCAAAACAGTTCAGATAATTAATAATAAAATAAATGTGTTTTCAGGTTAAAAATGTGCCCCAGCCCTCTGTACACAGAAGCTATGCTTTGGGCTCCAGCACAACCAAAGGTCAGATACACGTGGTCTGAAGTTTTGTCTTCAGAGGAAAAAAAGAGAAGGGTTTTTATCCCCCGAGTTTACAGCATAGCCCATACCCCGGGAGGCAGCCCCAAGGAAATGCACAGTCCCAAAGAGAGATCCAGTGACTCCTAAGCACATCAATCTTATTTCGCCCCCATTTTAAGTAAGCTGACTGCATAGGAACTCAGCCCTGTTATGCCAGGTATCCTTCATGCACTGTAATTTTAATTCCTGCATGGGTTACCAGATAAAGCTCCCTCCAAAGTTATTTTTCCTTACAGAAAGATGAAAAATGTCATAAAAAGTTTCAACTTTCACTCCTTAAAAGGGGTTAGCAGAAATTAATGTTATCTGGGTATGCTTTGTGATTAAGTCTCAAACATCTTTTCAGATAAAAGGAGTTTATCACTTCACACTTTAATAACAGCTGAGAGCGCCAGCCCAAAGCTAAAAAAGTCATCATCATGCCAACAAGAAAATGATCCAGAACCATCTTAGAAAAATATCTTAATAACGAAAGCAAAACTTTTGCCCTTTCGCTTCAGAAACAGAGATACACTAAATTACTCAGATCCTCATTAAAGATTTACTCAGGAGGAAGGAGGGGGAAGAAAAGAGCCAAGGCAAAAAGTTTCAGTAATGTTTCAAAGAAACTTTCAGCAGCAGATTAAAGCCTAAGGAAGATCAGCCTTCTCTCCCATCTATAACAGAAGTGCTGGTTCTGGGCTCTAGCATGGATTTCACAGCTGACAAAAGACCACACACAATTTCACAGGCATTGTCAGTTCACCTGAGCCTAAACACTTCTGGTAGGGGCCAAGCACTCAATGTCTTGACCTAAACCAGGAGCAAGTCTTAAATTTGCTGTAAATATGTCCAACCAATTTAGACACGTTAAGTAGTTTAAAAGGGGGGAAATATGTAAATTAAAATAAAATACGGGGGAAAAGTCTGAAATCTGCAGATGATGGTTGTTTGAAGTGCAAGAACTTCAGAAAACTGTGGTAGCACTACAAAGTCTGTGTGGCCAGGAGCCTGTCAGTGGAGAGGAAGCAAAAACATTTCAGCTATTACATTGCTCCTGGTAAACTTATTTCCCTGAGCAGAAATGCTGCTCGCACCAGCTGTGGAATCCCTCCCCCAAAAACATCCCTCCAGCCCTTCAGGTTGTTTAACCAACCAGCTTCATAGACTACACAGAAAGTGTTCCTAATGCCACTCATGTTCAAGTCCTTTTTATTTTTTAATCCCTGCTGAAGCCCTGTGTCATATTTTGCATAGGCCGAAGAGAAACCCATATGAAACATACGCAGTTACATAAATTGTGGTCAAAGACTTCCTGACATGGAGATCTATGAGGCTGTGGGATATTCTCCCAAAGGAAGTGGAGGAGACTCTAACAAGTGAGACCCTTAAAACATGTCCTAGCAGGAGAATGGCAGGCATTAACTCTGCAGTAACTAAAGGAATATTGCTCGGAGTAGCTACTTCCAGAATTTCAAGTTTTTCATGGTTACTCTCAATAGAAAGGCCAATTAAACACTGTAAAATCCGACAAAAGACCATATAAATCTATTTGCATGGTTTCCTCAATCCTTAATAGGTTTTTGCAGCACAGGAACCAGATGTACTTTTATTGAACTGGGACCTTAAATATGGTGTAACCCATATGGCCAAAATAACTAGGTAATAACAGTGCATTTACTAGGGGACCATAATAATTACAGGATATTTCTCTTTATGACGTTTAAGCAAAAGTTAACCACAAATGTAATTTATAAACTATTATTTTCATATATGAAATAAGCTACAGAGTAAGTGGCAGTGGGACTGCACTAAAAAAGACTTCATTTCAGGAGGAAAAGACATTGAGTACGACCATAGCTGGATCCTGTTTATCTCCCAAATGAATAATAAGGAAGAGACCCCCCTCCAAGCACAGATCCCCTTCCCATCCAGAGGGAGGGAAAGAAATCCTCACCTCCCAACATCATCCTTCCCCAAGGCTGGACGTACAGGAACCAGTGCTGGAGATCTGCAGCCCAAGTGCTTCCAGGTTTTAGCTCAAGGAGTGGGAACTCCTGGCCGCATCCAGGAGAGCCACACGCAGAGCTGCAGCCCTGGGCTGTTCAACACAGTCCTGACACCTTCCCCTCGTTCTCACATTGTCAGTGCAGGCTGGAGCCTTTCAGGCAGTTGGTGCTTGGCCTTTCATTCCTTCACATATTTAATAAAAACCATTCCCAGCCACGCTTGCCTTGCTCCTCCCTGGACTCTGTTCCTTGCAGCTGCCCCAAATAGATGTTTCCAGAAAAAGGAAAAAAATCCCAACCCTGACTGCCATCCACTGCTCTCTATTATTGGTTGTGCAAAGGACTGGTTAGGCAAATACCACCCATGATTTTCTTGATTGCTCCAGCAAACATTACCCTTCAAGAAAACTGTTCGAATACAAAGTTTCTAATTCAAAAGTAAGAGAGCAACATCTAAACCTAATTGCACCATTCTTTTCTTTTTGTACACCAGAGCATAATATAGGAGCAGTTTTTAGTAAAAAGTAACATTTTGACTAAAGTTTAACCCTAGAGTAAGGTTACAAAGTGCTGGGACAGAGTTTCAACATTTTCAGATTTAACCTCTTGCCTCATGGGATAACCATATACTCGATATGGATTGCTTCATGCTTCCCAGGATCCAATGCAATTCATCAAGGTTTTCTGTTTGCTTTTCAAATTATCATTAAATGCTTTTAGGGTTGGGGTTATTTTGTTGCTTTGAGGGCTTTTGAATTTTTGCTTTTCATGAAATTCAGCAGCAGGATATGTGCATTTCTAGCATCAGATTTGTTTCTTCAAGTTCCATTCAGAAAAGCACACCTGAAAAATCATTTGACAACTTCTAACAAGTTCAGATTGAAATAATAAAAATAGCAGGTTAAGTTTCTCATCTGCACTTGAAACAAGACCCCAGAAACATCTCAGGCTCTTTCTCCCAAGAGTTCAGGTGGCCAAATTAGCCAAACAACCACAGTAAGACAAACCTCTAACTCCTTCTGAGGGTCTTATCTATGCAAAAAATGTATTAATTTTTTTTTGATGCTTCCAGACTTAGTGATAGCCTAAAATGTTTTACCCTTTGCAGAGAGCAGCATTCACAGGAAACAGAGATTTTTGTGTTGTAGAGGGGAGAATAAAGGGGAAGCATATTTTATTATTTCACTTTAGTTTCATTAACTCAAATTATTGAATGAAGGATTATGAAAATCCTTTGCAGTAATAACAACTTTTCAGATGGATCAACTTCTAACAAGTCTCTTCAAGCGAACTAGTGTTATTTCTTTCTGAAAACCTACGTTTAAAGCATATACAGTTGTCATAAGAGGGGATAAATTATGTTAACTCCTCAATTTAACCCCAGAGCAGAGGGGATGGCATGGGGTCCAGCACAAAAAACCTTGTGGCACAGTGTGTGGCAAAGCTGAGAACCCGAGCAGAGTCCCACTGTGCTCCACCACGATTTTTAAGATACAGATCCTCACCCACCACGCAGGAGCTGGGCTGGCTCCCAACCAGTCCATGCGCAGCAACTTCATCGCCTCAACAACTTGTCTGGCATCAGCCTGAGCAAGAGGCTGCAGGTGAAAGGCTCTGCACTCCATCACCCATCACCCAGCACCTGCTCCTGCCAGCATCCAGGCATTCATTGTGCAGCACTCCAAACAAGAACCTGCTTCTCTGTCACTATTCAAAATCAATTCTGCGAAGAGCAACCAGAGCAGCTAATAATTAATTACACTCCAATGGTCTTCCAGCCAGCTCCCATACATCATGGGCTGTTGGATGCTTTTAATCAAAGTGCTGCATTATCATATAGCAATGTATCACTTTTATTGGTGGGGGTTTTTTTTAAATAAAGGATGACATTTTTATAGCAGTAACCTTAAACTTTCCAGCCACACATCTTACTAGCAAAGAAACACCAAGAACAAGTACAGATGTTATAATAAACTATTCTTCCCTTTAGTAAATGAAGTGGCATCCACACACTTCGGGGATGTGGGGAGGAAACAATGGGTATCATTTCAAATAGAACAGATGTGTATGAAAGCAACTTTAAAATCATTTTCCTCCTACCCCCATCCAGCCAGATTAGGTCCCTGTTCTATCAGCAGAGGGTGGTGCTGCTGAAGTCCCTGGTGTAATGCTACAAACCAAATGCTGTTCTCTACATTCACCAATCTCATCCAAACCTGGACAAAAATGGTCAAGGTTTTCACTTTCCTGCAAAGTGCTTTCCTGAGGGGGCACAGCACAGGGGAGAACACAGCACAAGAAACACAACTTGCAAGTTGAGGTAATGAGACAGCCACCAGTCATGAGGTAAGAATCAATGGCTGTGCCATTTTAGTTCTGCATTTTCTTCTGGTAAATAACCCAGAGCCCTTCCCCCACACGTTCAGTATGACCCCAACTACTCTCTGAAATGCACAATAAATGCTGTTTGAATAAATTCCCTCCTAAACCATTCCCAGCAGTGGGCTTTCACCATTCCCTGCCTCCACAAATGTCTCTTCTCAAAGAGTTGGCCAAAAAAAAAAATCTATCACAGAATCATTTAGGTTGGAAGAGACCTCCAAGATGCTTCCCTGGACACACTCCAGCCCCTCAATGTCTTTCTTGCTGTCAGGGGCCCAGAACTGGACACAGCACTCGAGGTGTGGCCTCACCAGTGTCCAGTACAGGTGGCAATCACCGCCCTGGTCCTGCTGGCCACTCTAGCCCTGATCCAGGCCAGGATGCCACTGGCCTTCTTAGCCACCAGCACCACCAAGTCCTTTTCCTCTGGGCAAAATTCCACAAAAATCTTTATAATGTGGTGGGGTTTTTTCACATTTATTTCTCCCCTGCTGTTAATCTATGGGTAGTTAATACATATTTTTATGGGAATTATACATATTATGGAAACTTCATTTATTTTGAAACACAGCAGTAATCTGCTAATGCTCTCATGGAAAATTAATCACCCACAAGCAAATACCTCTAGCTTCTCTCTTCAGACATCGAGGGTAAACTGCACACAAAATTCATATTCCATGACCACATGGCCAGTTTCATGTTCATCACACACTTCTAAATCTGTTTGGGCTCCTAACAATAAAAGTTTCTCGCAGGAAAAATTATGAGGAATACAGCTTTAAAGATCCCAAACACTGTGCAAAGTAAAACAGGTCTCGGGCTAGACAAATATGATTTATTAAAACAAAGCAAGTGACACAGAAATCACTCAACTGTTGTGCCATAGGACTTCCCCCATTTCTTTTTCATCGACACAAAAGGCAAGGACCATTTTTCTACACAGAACACCAGATGGGCTAAAAACTATGCTCTGAAGGCCAGTTTTTACCAAGGTGATGCACAGCTTCAAACCTTTTTCTGGGGCACACAGCCTTTGTAGCATGGTCAGTGACTGCTCCTGCAAGAAGGGGTGTTCCCCTTCAGCAAATAAGTTATTTTTTACATAGATGGGAATAGAAAGGCAAGGAAAAAATAGGCTAATACTGGAAAAGTGGCACTAAAATGAAGGTACTGAAAACACACACATTTTTACCTTTCATCTTAAAAAAAAAAAAAATATAGTGTTAGCATACAGGCCAACTGGACAATTTGGGGTATTTTCTATTATCTCAATCACATTTCTAGTCTTGCAAGTAATCATTTGGGTCCTGATAGCATTTGGTACTCAGATTTTTGTTTCTGCAATGTTTATAAAAATCCAGCCTCCTACAGCCATTCATAAATATGTTTTCCAATAAGATATATTCAGGTAACAATGAACAATTAAGCTCCAACTCCTCAAGCTGCCGTGTCCAAATGCTGGGGAACTGGAATATGGAGCAGCTGGAGGAGACAAAACTGAAAATATTCTGGTTTTAAACAGCATCTATGCCCTCCAGCAGCAGGATGGGCTGCAGGGGGTGCTGCCCATGGTGACAGTTGGCTCTTGGGAAATAGTGACAGGAGTTCTCTCCCTACAAAAGCAGGGATACAGAGCAGCCTTTCCTTAGGCACACACAATTTTCATCCAGCACTGAAACATTAAATTGTCTCATGAGCTGCCATTTCTCACTGCTGTGACTTCAGCTGACGGTGCCAAGCACACCAAGGAGGTGAGGTAGTTCCTTTTCTTCTGCAGAAACAAGAAACAAACTCTTGTCCTCAGATGTTGACTCCTAGAGAGCTGTGCCCCCTCCACACTGGCAGAAATGGAGAGAAACGTTCACTTCCTGCCACACAAGCACAATTATGTGGCAAAGCATCTGCAAGAGATGGGTCCTATGAAGAAGGACTCCTATGACAGGCTAAATCCCCAAGTTGTTGCTGGAAGACACCTCCAGACACGCTTCACATCTCCCAGCTCACCCTGATCCACAGATCGTGCCCATGCAAGAGTCTCCACACTTGGGATTTAACTCCTTGTCACGGTTACTTCACTGACAGCCCTGAAAAACCTGGATTTCAAGCAGCACTTGCAACCCTTGAAACACCATGAGCACCTTTGGGTCCTCTCATTACTAACATTTGAAAGCTAAGAAAGGTTTAGACAGTGTCCTGGGGCATGCTCAGTGTGAAATGCCAGCCTGGGCAATTCCAAGAGTGCTCACCACAGCCCAGGTTCATTTACTGACAGGCTCTCAGACATTTCCACCCTAGGCAGAAGTGTGTCCACAGGGTGTAACTCACCTCCTGAAAATCCCTTCCTTCAGATCTGATATCTGCCCATTGAGAGATGTCATTATTCAAAACAACAAGCTCAAAGAGGTAGAAGGCAGGGGAATAATTCTGAATCAGGAGTATGAAGTTACTGCCACAAATGAAAGGTCATTTCACCAATTATCTCCTGCACATATTTTGTATTAAATCCTGCATTATTAAGTTCACCAGGCTTTCTTCTGATTGCTATATGGAGAACTGAATATTTATGTAGAGCAAAAGGTTAAATTATAAGTCATTGAAAAACCACGATGATGGATTTCTGTTTAATAAGCAGTGACATAAGGAATAAAATATGTATGTAGATATGTAAAGTAAATATACTGTGCTTAATTGATTGAAAAACCTGCTTTGCTATCCTAGGTGATCTCCCAACCATGCAAGAAAAGCAGCATCAGGAAGGGTTTCAGATTAAGCACTATCCCCTGCAGTGATTAGGCCCTCCACAGCAAGGCAGTTGAGAAGAGTTTCATTTCCTTTATGATTTAACATTCTGATAAACCTTTCCTAATTCCATTGTGTTAATATTAAACCGCCTCCACTTCCAAATTTTGACACTGAACAGAAGCCATATTTGAAGCAAGCTTTTGCTAGGGTTTTTCCTCTCCCCCTCCCCATTTCTTTCAGAGCAGGTCCCCGATTTTGCAGAGGAGCTGGAGGGCGCCAGGCCCCCGCTCACCTGAGACTGATGGTGGCTGGGTGGGGGCCAGGCTGGAGCGCAGGCACCAAGCCCGTGGGCTGGCAGTGACAGAGACAGATGCCTCTCTGTAGCTGTGCAGATGGCACCAGCAAGGCATCTCTGGCTCCTCCAACTAGGGGATGTTATCCCACTATGAAGTGAGAGCAGAGATAAGAAGAGCAGGGGGGAAAGTATCAGCTTGCCTATCAAGTGGGAGAGATCTGAAGGCAGATCGAATAGCGGAGGATAACAAAATGCGCGCGTTCTAAAAGCAACGATCTGGCCCAGAGGGCTGAAATCTGGGAAGTGATAAGGAGCTGTAAGAGAGTCTATCAGAGGCGGCAGCAGCCTGACACTTCGGGAAACTCGCTCAGATATCTATACAGCAACCCTCGGAGCAGGGGAGAGGAGGAGGAACAAATAGGAGCTCTCATACTTGAACCAGCACTAGAGGAGATTTTCCTGGGCAAACTCTGCACAGCTGAGCACCACTCACTCTGTAGGAAGAAAGCGCAATTTATTGAATTAAATTTCAAGAGTAATTCAATGTGAAATAAAGAAAAATAGACCAAAAAAAGGAAAAAAAGACCCCAAGGGTGATGTCATTTTAGACATTTTGCTACTGCTAGGTGAAAAGCCCCCCAGAAAAGAAGCCACTGATGCATAGGGAAGATAAGTTCATCTAGGGATGTTGAAAAAGCAGCAGAGACCCACACTGACCACTTGGAATTCAACAGGATAATCTGTGCATAACCTCCCCTAACCACCACCAGCTACCAAAAAAACAACAAAAAAAAAATTTAGAGAAGGTACTAGAGGGGAGTTATTTCTGCTCCAGTCCTGACTAACAGGAGAATAGAAGAGAAGCAATTGAGAATTTGACATATGGGAGTAATAAATAACACTGTGGATTAAAGCAGTCAAAAAAAAAAAAAGCATGTGTATATACATACATAATTATTTTAAGCAAAACAGCTTTTCTTCTGATAGAGAGGAACAGAATGCATAGCAAGACCATCACGGCTGTGCCAGAAAGAGGCACTTGAAAACAGAAAGAAACATAAATCATATGTCAAAAACAAGTTTACATGACTGAGGAATACAAAAGAACCAACATTAATCACAGTGCATTAAAGACAAGACACAAAGCTAACTAGAAAGGGACAAAATGCATCAGGAACAAATTGGTTCACATATTACAAGAGGAAGCAAAGGAAAGCAAGACCTTGTTCCTAAGGAGAAGATGATGCATTTACTCCCTTGTGTAAAGGCTTCACCAAAAGGGGAAGTGTCCCCATCCTCCTGGGGTAACTAATGGGAGAGCAGCCCAAGGGCTTCCTTTCCCTCCCTTAGAAGCTCTTTGAAAGGATAGATAGACAGGTACCTCTCTGCAGTCCTTCAGTGCCTCCTTGATCTCCATGGGAAGTTCTCCATTGCTAGGGGATAATTAGGGAATTGCACGCTGCTAAGATCAGTAGGAGCACACAGCACTGTCTGTAGTGGCTACAAAGTGGTAGGTTGGCTCCAAAAAAACCTAAATTAGGGCAGCAATCCTCTATCATTATCTCTGACTTCTCTGGGAAACCAATAGCAGAGAGGGAACATTGAACTGCCCTCTCCAACCCAGCTGTGGTTGCACAACTGATGGGGACCCAGAGCAGTCAGGGCCAGAGCCCAAACCCTGCTTGCCTCACAACGAAAGGATGCGCACATCCGGAAAAGAAGGAAATTTTAAACAGTGTTGGGAGGTAAACTACAACCAGTAACAGATCTTGAGAACAAGCTGGCCCTACAGGCCATGTGAGGAAGCACATTTTGAGACAACGGAAGCTGCCTTTAATCTTGTGTCTCACTGATGTGTTTTGCTGATACACTGCATGTCCAACAAACATTACAGGAGGATTTCCGAAAATGCCCCTTAAATTTTAAACAAACAAACCCTTTGGAAAATTAAACTGATGAAGGATCTCCCTATATTAACTTTGGCTTAAATCAGTTTTCATAGGAGAGTACACTAAGAAATAGTAGCTTGAGTTGATGTTCTCAGCGTGTTTAACAGCGCTCACTGCACGAGCGATGTCAGGAATGCATCAGAACCGAGTTTTGAACCATTCACAGTTTAATAGATGTTACATTTTAAATGGTTGTTATTAAAATGGTAACCATAGTCTTCACATTGAATGAATTTTCCATTTTGTAGGGAAAAAGCTTGCAACTGAAAATGGCTGGATATCATCTGATCACGAGTAGTTATGCAAAGAGAGGATCCGAAGGACTTTGGCTCCCTGAAAGAGGCTGAAGACATGAGCCAGATGATTTCTACCTTGCTACAGGAAAGGTGGTCTACACACTAAAGGGCAAAGAAGCTTTCATTTGCATCAAAAGCCATACAAAACACATCTTGGGAAGGAACAGCACAGGAAAACAAGCAGCAGCCAAGGATCAGATCAGTCAGACATCCATCACAGATGACTTCAGTGTACTTGATTGCTCTCAAGTGCACAACTTCTTTTCAAGTTTCCTCTGCCTTTGTAGTTTGATCAATCTTATCTCAAGATCTCCTAGAAACCAAGCACAGGATGCTGCTGCTGCAAACCACAATTAGGCACCAGAGTGGTGAAGTAGGGGAATTGGCTGTCATTATTTGATCTCCAATGATTTTCAATACTGCTTTGCTGTGGCAATAATTTGCATTCTTATTAAGATGAATTAAGATCATCATGTTGTATCATAACAAACCCCATTAGTACAAAGCAGCTTTGGAGATTTATCAGTGAAATGCATTTTCCCCCAAAGCCCAACATCCTTGCACTAAAAAGCTTTTAGTGTTGTTGCCTTTCTACATTTTCACTGCATGAGCACAACAAATCCTTTCTATGGCTTCTCTATGTGTTATAAAGTATTTCATGTACATTTTGCTCAGTGTATATTGGAAGTACAAGTGTTGTGTGAATGCTGCCCTTGTACTGTTTCTGGCTTTCATATCCAGAGATAACACAGTGCATTAACACACTCCACTGGATTTAGTTTAACAGCTGAAGAACGAAAATATAACCATTTATAAAACTTGATATGATGCTGGATCCATTTGGACCAGGACCAGGTATAGATGCCCTGTGTGATGGGGAACAGGAGACATTCCCTCTACCCCCACACACTCTTGTTTTGACTTGGGAACATGATATACTTTTAAAGACACTCTCTTCAAGTAACGTGGTGGAGAAATTTCCTCTCTAAAAAGCAGGAAGCTATTTTTCAAAGGCTACCTTTTTAATTTTGAAAGAGACTGCATTCAAGCCAGAAGATCAGCTACCAATATTTTTTAAGTGATGTAAAGCATGACAAGCTTAGCCAGCAATAGAAAACCCATACAATCTATCCACTATTGTCTGAGGGTTAATATAGTTATACCAAGCCTATTACTTCTGAGCCTCCTAATGAAAAATGTTCTATTTAACAAAGTGAACATCAACATCCTGAAGAGGTTCTTCTGCTATCTGTCTTCTACCTTTAATTTTAATTAAGAAAACAAATGGACAGTAAATTTGAAGCAAAGAATCAACATTAATCTCTAAAACAAAACGATTTACATTGAGATTACAATTAATCATATGCATGAAATATCTTATTTAATAGGGCGATGCCCTCAGTTACTTTGTTTAATCACTAAAACAATTCAATTTCCAAAATTAGAATTTGGAACCATTCCAAACATAACCCATTAAGATTATCAATCCAGCAAGAACAGTGACACTGAACCACTGAAAAATAAACTCTTCAAAACTTTTCCATTCGTACACTGAAGAATGTAAAGTGGGCCCAGACAGAGCCAACCTCAATTAAAAATAGGGAGGGGTAATGCAACATCTAAACAAGGAGATGACCCCAGGACATTTGCACTTAAACTTGTTGGTGATATTACTCAATCCCCATTCAAAAAAAGGCCAACAGGCCAGATTTTAACCTCTAATAAACAAATCAACTCCACAAAATTATTGGATTTACCACCAGTTACAGTGGCTGTGGGTTTAGTTAATTAATAAAGGCAAGATTTTGCCAACATTCTTAATAAAAGAGCAGAGAGGACACAATCTTAGCTTCGTGGCTGGAATCAGCAGCTGTCATGTGGGACATTGCACAGACATCAGGTCTTGGCCCAGATGCACACACAGGCTTGTCACCAAAAAGTGGGCTCCAGGGTACACCAGTGAGAGCTTCTATAGCTGGCTGAGCCTTTTATTCTGGTTAAATGTCTAAAAATGTCTCTTCAGCCATCTTATTCAGACACAGTTACAACCATGGCCCACACCCTCCTGTTGTTAGGGAGAATCACACATCCTTCACAAGAATCTCCTGCTGTCCACAAAGACAGGTGGAGGCAGGATTTGAGCAGGCAAACCAAAGCAGCCAGCTTTGATTTAGCCTGGCCATAATATTTCAGCCAGCACATCAAAACATGGCTGGAACACTTCATGAAAACATGAATTTACACACACACACGTCTTTTACGTCCAGCCAAACGCCATAAGTCTTGAGACACTGTCTCAGCAAGATTAACACAAGACTATTCATTATGGGATCAATAAGCCTGTCCTCTCAGGAGCTCTTTTCCTCTTCCCCCATTTAGCTTTCCTCTCTGTAGGGTGGATTTATTTAAAGGATAAAAGTCTTCTTAACTGAAGACTGCCCAACAATTTCTGTTCTCATCGTGTATTCTAGCACTGTGTCTCCAAAATTTAAAAAAAAAAAAAGGAGCAGGGAAGGAAACAAAGAAGAAACTGGGTCATGGTGCTCTGGACACCCCAAAGAGTGTTTGTATATCTGTGTGCCACACCTTAATAGAGAAGAGCAGTCACATTCTGCTTTCCTACATAAATGACACTTCTCATCTAAAAATTCATTTTTCAAGCAGATTTTCCTCGCTTCACATGCTCAGAGTCACCCTGCCAGCAGAGGAGAACAAGTCCTTCTGGCTCCCTGCCCCCTCCACGTGCCAAATCTCCTCCTGTGGCACCTCAGCCACCTTCTCCTTTTCTTCCTTGCATGGCTCCAGCCTCTCCCTTCTCTGCAAATCCACCAGCAGAGCCAGCAAAGCAAAAAGTACCCCCAGCTCCAAAGCCAGAGCTGCCACTGAGACCCACCCCAGCACATCCCCACCTTCCACACAGGCCACCAGGACCCCTGCTACGAGACTCTAACCCACCTCGGCCAGGGACAACCCCAATCACAAAAGACAACAAAATTTACTATTATTCTTCTTCAAACAATCAGTGCAGAAGAGGTGAGCAATGCCTCTCTGTCCTCTCACCCTCAGGAAAACACAAGTTTACCCATTAGAGCAAGGCTCTTCCTCCTAAAAGCTTCTTGAGATAAAAATGTGCTTTTATGTCTCACAACTCTCTCTGGCACTTCTGGCACTTCTTTTTGGGAAGTGGAATGTGCCACATGGCTGGTTAGGAAACAGTCCTAACTCTAGCCCTTATTTTTCATTTGCTGAAAAACATTTTGTTACCTCCATGGACAGCACAGGCTTGCATCTGCCCGGGTTGCTGATGTGTGCGGAGTAAATACCCGCAATTAATGCTAAAATGGGACAAGCTACTGGAGGGGGCACCATTTTATTAAATATATAAACAAAAAAAGTTCTTCTCAGCTTGTCTTCTTGACATACCAACTTCCATGTTGCCTCCAGGCAAGAAATAAAGAATATTAAGCAACAAATCAAATAAACACATTTTGTGTGCTGCTTTTGGAGTGCAACGTGATAATGGGTATCCTAAATAGTTCTCGCATTTGCTGGTGCCAAACCAAAAGAAGGATAAATATAGCAGCAGCCCATCTCACCTCTTCTGAGCATGCACAGGGATTGAAAGGGACTCAGGAGCAAAGTATTGGGCTTCTCTGTTCCATAAAACCTATGGTGAAAAATTCAGCAAGAGAACATAAACATCTGAAACCAAGAGTGGTGACAGCAAGGTGAAACTTCATGAATCTGGATGTTGCTCCAGCAGGAGCACTTGTCCTTCCCAAAAGTCCTTGTCCCCCCTGGAAGCTGTGCCAGCTGCAGCTCCTCGGGGTAAGGACAAGGTGCTGCCATTGAGCCCATGTCCATCTGGAGGAGACCCAGCCAGCCACTGCCACCCCACACAACTTCCCCATGGCCATGAGGCTGGGGAGGCCTGATTGACCCCATTAATGGGGAAATGGAACACCTCTTGCTGGGGGAAACCGATCCTTCTCGCTGGCAGTAGAGGCCCAATCCCCTGCAGCACCGATGCTGAGGAGAGAGTGATTAATGGAGAAGAATTGATCCTCCCAGTCCTTGTCAGGCAGCCAACTGCTGCCTCAGACAAAGAGGTCTATGTGGAATGCTACCAGGCAGCCACTCAAATCATGCCACAGTTTATAATGCCTCCCCATACCTTCCCCCTTCCTTTTTAACAGCTACTTATGCACTAAACAACCTCTTTTTCTACACGTTTTGAAGACTGATGGTGGAAAAACATCCCTGAGGTATGGCAGCCTTATCCACCCAGCTGCCCCCAGATCACATCCCACTTTCTCTCAGAAACAAGGCCATGAAAAGTTTTCAGAATAATTGAGAGGAGTCCAGGCCAAAGAAACTCTTCCAAATAAAAGAGGCAGATGGAGGGAAGCTTCCTTGTTGAGACAAAGTTAGTCGACAGGTAACAAAGGAAAAGGAGGGAGGATGTGCACAGATTTCAGGGCTAAAGTGTGCTGTGTCAAAACCCAGCTTGGACTAGACACAATGAAGTGTTATTGTTGCTTTTTGGCAGCACGCATCCATGAATTTTTTTCTTTTCAGTCTTCATACAATTTTTTTCCTGAATTAATTCCGTAGCATGGTGAGGCAGGAGAGTCACATCTATCCCTCCGTGAAGGGCAGGAGCACACCTCTCCTTCAGCTTTAACCCTCAAATCTCATTAATTGCAGCAGCATCCTCAGGGCCCGGTGTTTGCACACGACGTCCCCAAAAGGAGAAGGGAGGGAGAGGAGATGAGCGCACCCCACACGAGCAGACGGCTGACTGCTCAATCGGGCTCCCTTCCACCCCTCCCTCAGAGTCCCCAGGGCAAAGCTCTGCTAACAAAAAGGGGCTTTGCAAATACCACGCGAGATAAGCACGGTAGCACACGCAGCTTTTGGCATCTGTTTATCATTAAAGATAACCTCACCTGGATGGCTGGGGAAATGGCCCACCTGTTCTTTAAAAATAGGTTTCATCTCTTCTCTCACAGCAATCTGCCTGTGCTGAGTGATGCTTTAAAAATATACCAAGACATGGTGCTAACACTGAAGCATTTCCTTACCCAGCCGGGCAGGGATAAGATCTGCATCTCACAAAAGGCCAACATATGGTGCTGATAGCTCCCTGATTATGTCAACATTTATTAGTTAAGTAAAAATCACCAGTCTTCTTTAAAGGAAGGAGCCCAGATGCCTGCAATTAATATTTCTCCACTCCACCGAAGAAACTATAATGCAATTCCTAATGTCTCTACTTGAAAAGGCTCAAAACTCACAAATTATGTCATTAGAAACGGCAACGGGGTAACAAGAGGTTCGGTGTAATGTATTTTCATTAGCCGAGGCTAATTGGAGCCAAATGAGTAAAACAATGCAGGGAGGGCAAAGCAACAGAAATCCTCGGGTCTTTAGGAGCCGAAATAAATGAGGGTAATCAGCAGCGGAGGCAGAATACAGCATGTTCAATTAATATAAACGGGAGAGCAGGCGGCTGCGGCGCTCCGCCAGGGCTGGCGGGCAGCTGAGGGCTCCGTGCGCCCTGCGAGCACCAGCAGGATGGCAGCGGGGCTGAGGAACACCCCAAACCAACAGGACTAAGGGGTGAAAAACCCCACAAGGGCTGTTCCGAGCAGGGAAACCAGCACAGACCTTCGGAGGAGATGGGGGAAAGGGAGTAGATGGCCACCCGTCTGAGGGACACCCAAAAAAAACAGAACTAGGGGGTGGGAAAGTCACCAAAATTGCCACAGAATGGGAAGCTGAGCAGAAAAACCAACACAGACCTCGGAAGGAGATGGCTGACTGTTTGAGGGACACCAAAAAAAACCCCCAGAATTAGGGTTGAAAACCCCCAAAAATTGCCACAGGAGGGGAAGCTGAGTAGATAAACCAGCACGGACCTGGGGAGGAGATAGCTGCCTGTTTGAGGGACACCCAAAAAAACCAGAACTAGGGGGTTAAAACCCCACAAAAATCGTCACAGGAGGGAAATCTGAACAGGGAAAGCAGCAAAAACCTTGGGAGGAGAAGGGAAAAGGGGAGGAGACGGCCGCCTGTCACATTAGAGGAAAGGCAGTCATGGCAGGGCCCCCCCCGGCAGCGCCAACACTTGCCACCTGCACACGCAGATATTTCGTGGGGGTGGATTCTCTGATCCATCCTCCTCCTCCATCTTTTCATCCCGTCAGTTTAATTGTTACAGTAACCACAGTAAATTGATTTTGCAATTTAGCTTTCAGACCCTTCTGAAGCGAGAACAACCAACCTTGTCTTTCATTTCAATCTTCTTCTCAATGAGATCAAGGCTGCTGTCCCTCAATTTTCTCTTCTTTTAGAAGAGAGAATAATGATGAGCACCTTCTTCAGCATTTGCTTCTGGTCCAATCTGTGACAGAGCACGAATATTTTTTTTTTTTTTTTTTTAATTCCCATTAGGCAAATCCCCTTTTTTAATATTATGCTTTGGGACTTAAGGCTTAAGAGATGATGTTATCTTGTAGCTCAAAAGCCACAAAATGCCTATGTTTTTTCAAGTTCCTGGCATTTTCATGCAATTCTCAATACACTTTTTTTTTTGGCCTTTCCCAAAGAGAAATTGCTAATAAGTGTATTATTGTCCTCCAAGTTCCAAGCTCAGAGGCTCACATACCTTTAAACACTGATGTTTACTGTACAAAACCAACTGAATTTAAGCAAATTATATGAAAGCTTAGTGACCTATCCATCACTCACAGCCACAGACACCCTGCCTCTTTTTCATATTCTGGAAAACAATAATAAGGTTCTGCATCCATTAATAAAATTGCAATTTCATGATGAAGTCTGCACTGACTAACCTTGTCTTTCATCACTTCCCATCAATAAATGGTGCTCTGGTGACTTAAGGAGTGTATGATAAACATGTCTTCGGTCAAAAACCAATTTTATCTTAAAGCAATTAATTCGTTTCTGTTTTAGCATTTAATACACAGGTTTAGATGGGGGGGGGTGGGGGGGGCTTGGTCTTAATTCCAAGATTGCCTTCCCTCCCTATTCTCTCCCAGAAGAAAACAGCTTTCACTATTCACTTTTCACTATTTCACTGAAGAAATCCAAGGGAAAAGACAGAAGTTAGATATCAGGAAGGTCAAAAAGCTTAATCATTATGAAACTGAAGATGAGGTAGAATTTCCTTTTGTGCCCTACTACACTGATGGTGTTTGAAGATTAGAGCAGACAGCAAATTACACAGAAGATATCCTTGTAATACAGCCAGAATGAAAAAGCAGACAAACCTACAAGGTGGCACATCAGGGGTGCTTTAGGAAAGAGTTGCCCAGAGAAGCAAAGACTTAAAGCAATTATGTGTCCTAAGTCACGCAAAATTACTGATGAGCAGCTGAACATTCATATCCATGAGCTGTTAAAATATATTCTGAGTTCCTGAAATTTGCCTAGACATTTTTCTCTTAGCTTGGTTTGTTGGTCCCAGAAATCCACCTACATATATCAAATTAAAAAAAAAAGTTACTACTGCAAAATCAAACAGCCCTAACACTGCAACAGATTTTTGAAAGAGGCTTGAGGCTGCATCATCCTTAAAGCCTGAGTAGAGGCCAGCTTCAGACCTTGCTACTAACGCTGAATCCAGAAAAAGTACATGAAATTCACTGCAAAAAAAATTAAGCTGAAAAAAATTAAACTAAGTTTCACAGGCAGCAATTTTTTTATTCTTTTACTTATTCTGCACCGGCCTGACTGGGCTGAGAGACTTTAATTTTTCGCTGTCCTGTGTAATTGAAATAGAATGAGTTATAAGGCAGACCATGCAAATAACCTGAAATAAGTGAAACTGCAGGTCTGGGCTGACCAAGATTGTTGGCAGTGCAGACAGACAATGATCAGCTCCTTGGATCACTTACAGATGCTACAAAAGAAGTTCGACTTAGGTTTAAATTAATTTTTTCTGAGAAAAATGCATTACAGGGATATTTCCCTGTGAAATATTGGAGAGGGGGGGAAAAAAAGCAGATTACTGAGGTCCATTTTTTTGGTCCCGAAACTGTTATCTTTCCACTAAAACCAAAATGATTCTGCTCCCTTCCTCCCTCAGTGGAATAAGACAAGAAGAAACCTGAAGAAAGAACCTACAGACCCAAGAGGAGATTCAATAACTGTTTTTTTAAACCTAGAGAAGAATCTGTAAGAATAGGAACAAGTCCGTAGATTTGCCCCTTCTGCTTTATTATATGCCCCCTCCATTTTTATGTAACTAAATATAAAAAAGGTTAAAAGAAAAAAAATCCTGAAGTATTCCTGCAAAACAGCCCTCCCCAAAAGAAAAAAAACTCAAATCCATACTCAATTAAAACAGTATTTCCCCCAAAATACCACAAGTATGTAAAGCAACAGTTAAAATGCCTGTGTGAATACTTTGATGTACAGAAACTCTGGTGACATTTATTTCCAGTTTAGAAATTAATCAGGAAGAGTATTTCTATCAATAAATATATATTTTGAGGTAAGAATAATTTTCCAGAAGATGTCAGGAAAAACACAAGTCTAAAGGTGTTTTTCCCAAGCACAGCATTCAAACCACCTTCCAAGTCAAACTCTACAGATTTTGCTATTTTAGCAGTGTTTTGCTTTCACATAAAAGAGTGGGAGAAGGGATAGGGGGGATGGTCAGTGAGAATAAATTGCACGTTTGTCAGCACATGTTTGTAAACACGTGATCTTAAACTATCTCAGTTAAATCCCTCCTAGGAAAGTCCTAAAGGATCTGCTGAAGGTCAGGAGTCAGGTTGACTTCAGCTCCAGGAAACCACAGAAGCAACTGGCAAACAGAACACAAACAGTTGAGGTTTTCCAGACAAACAGAACTTGGAGAAGAATCTGTTTTCCCACATGATAGGGAAAAGCATGTTCTGTGTACAACCTGGTTCAGCTTTTCCTATATAGGTCAGAGTATGTAGGGCAGGCAACTTGTGAGGCAGATCCCTGTGACACCAGAGGTGCCACTACAAAATCTACCTGCAGCAACTCATTTTTTCCAGCAGCCAGCCCATCCCAAAGGTTTCTCAGATAGATTGCTTAGGTTAAGTTCCTGCACCCCAACTCACCTTAACATTCATGTTTGGGCATCTGTGTCCAAACGCTCCCTGTTTGCCACCAGCCCAGCATGCTCGGTTTTGTCCTTGCCCTATATTGCCTTTGGTATGGAAGGAAAAGGAAATAGTGGCTTCCAAAGACAAAAACATTTTTGAAAATTGAAAATTACTCTCTCAGGCTTGGATACTAGCCATAGAAACAAGAGTTAACCCAGTGACCTTCCCAACAATACCAGCTAGAACAGGCATCTTATAATTTTTTTTTCCTTGGAAAAAATAAAGCTCAAAACACTACTGCTAAACCCACAGAGCCTTGTATCACTGTATAGCAGAAGAATATTTTATGTTGCATTTTACAACACCAGCACTTCAAGAGGACAAAACCATCCATGAGCATTTCCACAGCACCACAGACAGAGAAACCCACTGGACACCTCCCAGTTTTATTTCCCAAACAAATGAAATGAAGATCCTTCAGCTGATGTTTATTTGCCAGACTGCCAGCTGAGGGTTCCCTTCTGCAGTGCCTAACTCAGAAAATTAGCAGGACACCAGTGAGTGTTTCTCTGCAGTGCTGTTTATTTGCCAAGCAGGAGCTGCAGCAGGGGAAGGCCTTTCTGGCATAACAGGGTATCTCAGGCTTTTGGGACTCCTCACGTGCCCTTTGCCAGTGGACACAGAGACCTGAGGAGGCTGTGCTGTTCCCCGGCAAGGAGGCTGAGGAGGCTCCAAATATCCTTGCTCTCATCATCATGCAGGAGTCCTGCATTATTTCCAAAGAGGAATAGTCATTCTCTCTCTCTCCACTCCCTCAAAATTATGTCAATCTTTCACCTTTATGCACCCTGAAACAGCTCTGCCCCATCCCTTCTGAAAACTGTGTTATCCACAGATCATTTCTTTGACATATTTAGGATTTTCCCCCAGAGAACCAAGTTTTATTCGGGGGCAGTAGGAGAACCTCAATCACCATCATATCCCAAGCACACACCTTTCCTTCCACATCTCCTTGGAACCACACAAGGAAGCAGTGCTACTGGAATTGCAGGCATGAAGAAAGCCTGAACAGAAAGTCACAGACAGGAGCAAGGGTTGGGGTTTGTTTTCACCTCGTTGCCACTGAAGTTGCACATTATTCCTGTGCTTTAAACACTAAAGCAGCAGATAAAGGTCAGCACGGTTTCTAACTGCCCTGTTAGCATGCAAGTTTCAGCTCTGATTTCTCTTTCAAAACAAGAAGTGATTCTCTGTCCTGCCTGTGTTTAAAAAGGAAACTGATTTGCTCTTGAGTGATACCACTTGTAATTACAGTTACACAGAGAGTAGATAAACAAAGGTGTGGGAGCAGGAGAGCGAAGAGAACACCAGAACTTTTTGAAGACACTTATCATAGACCAGACATGAAGCATTGAGGTTTTACAGAAGGGTCCCCAGCTGTGTTAAAGCACTAACACAAACAGAGGAACATTCATTTCCAAAGAAAGAAAGCAGGTAACCAAAAACTGCCTCACACTCACCAACACTATGACAAAAGCAGAAAACTCAGCAGCCACCAAGTAGCAAAGACAGAACTTTTATTGCATTCAAAAGCACCACCTTTACTGTCATTACTCCAAGGCAGGTAACTCTCACAGCATGCCTTCAGATCTCTCCATTTCAGAGCACTTTAAAGCACAGTATTTTGTGTTTAGAATACACTAGAATTAAGACTTCAAGACAAAGATTAATTTCTAAATAATTTCAGAATACCTTAGCTCAGCACCACCAGCCTCCCAGAGGGAGAACAAAAGCTGTTGCGGCAGTTGATTGCCAGGTGTCTTCTCTTCTGAGAGAATACCACTTTCACCATGACCATGAAGCAACTTCATCCCTCCATCCAGCATCATCAACAGCTTATTGTGCTACACTTTTAATTTTTGCTCCAATATCCCAACAAAAACAAACTCAAGTTCCAAAAATGACCAAACAGGCTCCTTCTAGCAATAATGTCTCTCTCCCTGGCCATCACTGTTGTCATCATGTCAGTTCTGGATACCAGACCCAGCTGGACACCTGAAATACCAGCTCAAACAGGCTGTGGTGGGGGGGGATACAAACACACAAAAATGTTCTCACCACCTGCTGCTTTTTGCCCAATCTCCATCTTCAATTCACACAAGCCATGGGGGATGAGATTTTTATACCACCTGAAGTGAGACCTGTGCCACAAGACAGGATTGTCTGAGAGTTCTTGCAATGCTGTTCTTTGCCCTGTTATTTTTATCAGTTCCATCAGATAGTGTTGTAAAGCATTACAGAAACGAGAGGAACTTTCACCAACCTTCTCTGCACCAGGGCAGGGAACACACCAGGATCAACCAGGGGGTCCTTCTGCTGGGGGAAGGTCTCCCTCCACTCAAACAGGAACTCTTCCAACAATTCCCAGTAAGCCTCAAAGTAAAATCCCCTTCTGCTCCAGAAAAAAGTTTAACCCTCCCTGGTGCCTAATTTTTATATTACACTCCCATCAGCCCTTGCTATTGACAAGTCAGCTGTGACTAATTACCCACAAAATACCGATTAGTGGATTAGCATATACAGATGACTTTGCCATCTCAGCAGCACCTTACAAACATTAACTAATCAGGGTTTCCTAATCTCCTTTCACCTGTCTCTCACCTGGCTCCCTCCTATCTCTTCCCCTTCCTCTTGTTTGCTTGCAGGGAAACTCCTTCCTCTCCCAGCTGTGAAAAATCGGTATTCTGCCCTACCCACACCTTACTCACTCCCTCATCTTCTCTTTTCCTCTTCTCACCCTCAGGCATCCTTGTTCCAATTAAAAACCCCAGATGGAGCAGCTGGGAGATGCCTAAATATCCTAATGAACAGTGAGATGCAGCAAAAGAGATATTGAAGGCTTCACAAGGAGGTGAGCAGCACAGAGGGAAGGAAATGTGAGTGACAGAAATAGGGTGAGGCATGTTTGCCTAAAAGTGAGGGCAGCAGAGAGCTACAAAAAGGAGAGAATAAGCAGAAAAGAGGAAAAGAACCAAACCCATTAACGTTTGTCTTTTCTTATCAAGAAGGTTTCAGGTGTGGTGAATTCTCCTGTTGCAAGCTGCCCGTGGAGACACAGCACCACGTAGGCCTGTAGGAAAGAGCAGCAGCTGATGCTGACAGATATTTAAAATGCACTGAAATTCAATAGCTCTTGTTTCATTCCCCATAAATTTCCAGATATCCACAGAATTGAAGTGAGATGTGCATAAAGTTCACTTTATATTCCAGGAAGAAGAAATGAAAATTATACAATAAATACCAAAGTTTCAAAATAAGTCTTTTTCTTTCTGTTCAGAATGACTAAAAAAAAAAAAAAAAATCACAATAGAAATTTCAAGGAGAGAATAATTTAATTTGAAGTCGAAGTGTGCATGAAATTGGATTATAATAATTTCATAGAATGGTTTGGGTTGGAAGGGATCTCAAAGGCCATCCAGTCCCACCCCTGCCACGGGCAGCAGGGACACCTTCCACTACCCCAGGCTGTTCCATGCCCCATCCAACCTGGCCTTGGACACTCTCAGGGATCCAGGGGCAGGCACAGTTTCTCTGGGCACCCTGTGCCAGGGCCTCACCCCCATCACAGTCAAGAATTTATTTCTAATATCCCATCTAAATCTCTCTTATTTTAGTTTGAAAGCACTTCCCTTTGTCCAACACACTTTCTGCCTTTTTTATATAAGCCCCCTTTAGGCACTGGAAGGGGCTCTGAGGTTCACATGTCTGCAATTCCCACAGCCCAAGTCCATCACCTTGCACTTCTTTATCACCTTCACTAATTTATGAATAAATTTTAATCAACCATTTGGAAGTTTCTAAGAAAAGTGATGTTCTCAAAAAGCCTCTCAAGCAAGATGATGAGGAAGCTCTGCTGCAACAGCTCCAGCCTGATAGCCTGATGGAAGTGACCATACAACAAAATACAGAGAAAGTCCAGCTGGTGATACCAGATCCCCAGAATCTCTGAGCAGGTTCAGAAGGGGTGAATCACTCTTAGTTTCACCCTTGCTCATGCTGCAGTAGTTCTACACTGTCAGGTGCATTGTGAGGGTCCACCATGGACTGTATTTCTTCCCTTGAGACATAACTTGTCTTTTCCAAGGAAATTTCAAGGTTCCTGTGAGATGTTGCAGACACCAGACACCTCAGGTGGGAATTTGGAGTATGCTTTTGATGCTCAGTGCCTGATTGTCTGGCTTGGGGTAAGAAAGATGAGATCAAGTGGTGCTTCTCCATCTTTAATTTTCTTTCACAAAAGTATGATTTGATTTCCTAGAAAAATCTGGGAATTTGGCATAGGCCAATCTCCAAAGACAGTCACAATGCAGAGACTGCTGGACCACAGAGCAGCACCTGCCTTGTTTGCACAGTGCAATCTGACTAGAAACCAATGTGCAGGATGGCCATGCTAGGAGTTACTTTTGCTTTGCTGGTGATAGGGAACAAAAAAAGCATTGTGGTAACAGTGGCTCAATAAATTACGTGCAGCAGAGTTAATGCAGGTGCGCTTTCTTGGCCAGGGCTTTACGTGGAGCAGGCAAGGGACTCAAGAAGTGACTCTGAGGCAGGGAAATTTGAGATCAGTGGTGCTGCCTCCAGCAGAAAACTGATTATTTGGAATTATTGTTAATAAATCTAGCTCTCTTTTCCTATACCCACTCCCCCTTCTCCCAGCCCTGCCACAAAGACTCCCTGCATGCTGCTGGCCAATTACAGTATCCAGCACAAAACAAGCCACTTCCCCTTCCTTTGTGTCACGTATTTCCACTGATACACAAACTTTGTGTCTCTTGCCGTGGCTGACATGCCAGCCAGAGCCAGCAATCTTCACTTGGTAGGAATTTCCATGTGAAAGGGATATTTTGAAGAAAGCCTGTGGGCCTGAGCCAAGGTAAAAGCTCCTCACTCTCTCCAAATGCTGCTTTTCCAGTGTGAAAGTGTTGAGCCAGTGCCCTCCCAACCACTGTTCCCATGGACTTGTCCCAGGTTGGAGCCTGTCACCATCACAGCAGGAGTAGGAAGAGGGTTTTTCAGTGGGATGGGGATCGCCAACAGCACAGACATTGTTTCTTCACAAAGGAAACAAACTCCAGCCCAAGGTTTTGGCCGGCAACACATCCCTAATGCAAACAGCCCTCGGTCCCTTCGCTCTAGGAAGGGTGGCTGGGCCTAGCAGGGACAGGAATAACCCCAGGCAGGGGCTGACAGCTAAATCCAGGTCATTGAAAATGAAAAGCAAAGTACACATTTTCAACAGCTACCCCCTGAAATGAACTGCCAAGGGGTGAAGCTGGGTGGTTTGTGTTTTGTTTAAATTTTTCAGATGAAGATTAGGGTGCCTTCCCTGCATCACAAGTTATTGCAGACCTGGGCAAGGCTTGTTGAGCTGCAAAAAGCCTTGCACAGAGCGAGCAGTGCATAAGAATGAAGCTTTGTAGAGCCAGGGTTTCAGCGAGAATGAAATGACCAATATTGGTACTGCTGCCCTTCCAACTCGAGCCATGAGCTGGGTTTGGAGTCTTGCCCACAGCACCCCTCAAGAGGGGAAGCAGGCACTGGTGTCGGGAATGTCTTCACACTGCAACCTCAGTGGCCATCTCAAGCCCTTCCCAGTCACCTCAGCACCAAACCTCCTCTCTAGGCTTTCATCACAGCACGCCACGAGCGTCACCGTCTGCTCTCCTGCCGCCTCCTCAACCCATCCGATACCTGTTGCTCCATTACAACACGGCTGTACCCCAGGCAAACCCCATCCAGGAGTTTGTCCCCAGACTCTAGGGCAGAACTGTGGGGTTTTAGTCACTAAATCTGACTGCTTCAGCCACCCGCTCCTTGCAGAACCGCAGTGGCTCCCTGCTTTACGTGAAGCAAGGCAGGGGAGGAAGGCAGTGCCCTCCCAGCTCCCGCAGGCTCCGCGGTGCTAAACCAGCCCGGCGCAGCTGCAGAGCCTCGGGGACAGGGCCCACACCGCCAGGTGCCACCTGGCCGGGCAAGGCGGGGCTCCCAGC
>NW_008238314.1:180128-189918 GCF_000691975.1 Corvus brachyrhynchos
CGGGGCAACAGCTCCGCAACGCGGCCGCTGCGCGCACTGCGGATGGAGCGGGGCCGGGGGCTCAGCCCGCTCCCCCCGAGCCCTCCCTGCCACGGCTCGCAGCTCTGACCGGGTTTGTGGCCCAGGTTTTATGGCTCAGGTCACTAAATTCCCCATAAGCATCACCCTGAGCGGAGGGGACCGCTCCCTTCTCCATCCTGCTCTCTCCGAGCCACCCCTCGCTTTCTCATTCCCACTGAAGTTCCTTATTCCAGCTTTGACGCTCTCATCGAAGTTTTGTAATCCTGCTCGTGTTTATTTGTAGCTGGAAAGAGGTTTTTCTGTGAAAGAAATGTGATTGTCACAAGCGTTCTGCGGGCAGTTGCTTCGCCGTGTCCTCAAAGTGAATGTCTGACATTGTTCTGTGCTGCTGGTCACGAACTATGGGTGGCAGTGCACCTGAAAGAGTTTCCCAGTCTTCTGTAACATGCGTCATTTTGAGCGGTCTCCTACTATCACCGAAACTGCGGGAAAAACAAAAACTCTCCTACAACAATTTAGTGTAAGAGAATCAAGGCATTACTTTATTCTGTCCAGGATGTTGCTCTGGCCAGGATGTGCAACAGAAATCGTTTCTTCCACACATGGCCCGGGTTGTGGAGAGGAAATCATTCCATCACACGTCAATTTTACTAGATTTTTCACATACTTTATACAGTCAAAAACCCGTAGAAATTCATTGGTTCAATATTCGTTGGTCCCAAGTCACAGAGTTCTTAGGATTTGGCTTCCTACTGGTTATCTCTTCGCCTTCGATGTTAATTAGGTTCTCATTCCTTGGTTCTCTTATCAGCCTTTTCCGGACCAGGTGTCTCTGACCATGCCAGGGGTGATGTTTGGAGCTGATGGTCGTTGATGGCCGTTATCTTTTGTGCATCTTCTGCTACTCCCAGTCTGCTGAGAGGTTCAGCTCATCAGGCTTTGAGTGCTGAAACAGTCCTTTGAAAAGAAACTGAAAATTCCCTTCCCCTGGGGCAAAGACCAACAAAACTCCTGATTAAATTACATCAAAATATTTTAAACTTGGTATCACTTCCAACTCTACCACTTAATACTAAGGGACTCCTGCTTGTAGGGTTTTTCCTTACAGACAGGCTGGAGCAAATGGAGTATCCCACAAGGAAACACCGCTAGTGCACCACATACACGGGGGTTTCCACCAGCATTAAATCTGCCAGATGGGAGGCAATCCCACAAATACCTACACAGCACTCAGGGGTAATACATTCCATGGGGAAAGGCAAATTTCCCCACTGTGACCCCTGGAAGCCCATGCCCTGTGCCTATTCCTGCTCAGCAGGGTACCTATCCCCCCCTACTCCCCCAGCCCGCAGGTACCCAGCTGCTCCTCAGCCCCCCAGTTCCTCTGCAGCCTGTCCCCTTCACCCCATCAGCCCTGGTAATCACCAGAGGACCCCTTATCTCTTGTGATGATCTCTGGGAATGCCTTTTGTCTCCAACAGCTCATCGCCCTGCCCCTCACCTGCTGAGATTAGCTGCTTTCCTACTGGGAAAAAAGAATAAAAAATGAACCCCGGGAATAATGAAGAGTTCTGAAAGCTTTCAAGTTCCAAAAATAAATAAATAAAGGGAAGGAGGAAGGGAGAATTGCATGCTTCTTTTGATGAATTCCCTTTCTTGCCACCCCCACAGACCATGCAGTAAATAAAATGAAGTCCAATCCTGAAAGACACAAACCTTGACTGTCTGTTTATAGATGGTGTGAGCGCCAATATTCCAGTGGGACTGTGCAGAACGAATCTGTCAGGGAATCAGAGCACATGTTACAGAGTGTGAAGGTACATGCTTCACATTAAAAACAAATCCTTCAGAAAGTGCAGAATACCCTAAATCTACATCTGCCACGCTGCTTATTCCTGTTGCGTTCTTAAAATTCATCCTGAATTTTATTTTCCACATCTTGCAAGTGTTAGATCTGCAAAACAGCATTATAAGTGCAGCTGTTGTGAAGTTCAGCTCTGAATAACTGTGTAGCTAGCTGAATGCTGGCTGGAATTCTGATTTTTACCTCTGAATATTTTCCCTTCTTTCGGAAGGTGCCCGGTTTGAGAAAACCATTTCTTCTGCCTGTGATCACTGATATCACCACATTTCAGGGTGATGAGGGGATGCCATTTTTTCACACCTGACTCAACCCAGCTCTAGCACCACCTTTTCCTAATTGCCTCAATTCCTCAGCACCAACTCCCTGTGCAGCTGCTTCTGCTTCTGTATTGCCATTACCATGGCCCCAAGAGCCACATTCAGTGCCACTGATGCCACAGTCATTGAAAATAATGTCAAGGAGCAGAAAGAAGCCTAGTAAATGACTGATTTACTTTTACTTTTTTTTTAATCCTTTGTTGCTATCACCACCTCCTGCCAAAGGAAGCAGATTTGAGGAGGGTCTGTGCTGTACAGCAATTTGTAGTGTAAATTTTGAGCGTGGCCCCAAGAGTCACATTCAGTGCCACTGATGCCAGAGTCATTGAAAATAATGTCAAGGAGCAGAAAGAAGCCTAGTAAATGACTGATTTACTTTTACTTTTTTTTTAATCCTTTGTTGCTATCACCACCTCCTGCCAAAGGAAGCAGATTTGAGGAGGGTCTGTGCTGTACAGCAATTTGTAGTGTAAATTTTGAGCAAGGTCTTTGATCACAGCAGAATTCAGACATCTGTATTACCAGGCAAATACAACACAGAAACCTGCCCAGCTCTGAGACATGGTTTAGTATCAGCTGATGACCCTATTGATTTATTTTGTGTTTTTCATAATGAGTTATAGCTACATTATAGAGTTGCCTGCATTGGATTGCAGTTTGATTTTCCAAGTGCCATTTCTCAGACGTGAAGCTTTTAGAAAAGCTTTCCTCACAACAACAGCCACTTTCTATCATCCTAACAGAACAGCACTGCAAGTTTGTATCTACAGTCCAACAACAAATTAAAACCCTTTTATTTTCATCTACACACCCATGAACAGAGGTTGGAGCAGAGCAAAACAAGCCAGCGTGCTCCCTCTGATCCCATTTTTCCTTGGAGGTGGAGGAGAAGAGCACTGACTATTTCTCCTCTGCTCCTACACATCAACACTGCTGGAAGCCATCACCTTTCTTTGGTTGGGGTTTGCCAAAGAAAAATAGAATAAAACATTTGAGCTCAGCGTTCCTAACTCACAGCTCTTCCTACAGAACTTTGCCTGAAAAACCTGTTTTCTCAGCAAACAGTTCATCCCCTTCCCATCCTTCAGCTGGAGCTAACACCAGCCAAAGGCATCAGCATGGCTTTGCCAGGTCTGAGTTGTGTTTCTGGAGACTGTACAATGTCCTGACACAAAATAAAGCTTCAAAACAGAGGAAAAAAAAACCAAGAAGAAAAAAGCCTACCACACTCCTCCCACAGGTTATGGATTCCAAACCACGGCTCAATTCAAAAGTATGAAAAAAGCCACAGGGAAGGAAGTGCTGGGAAATATTCTTTTCCCTGATTTCTCAAAATCAAGGTCCTAAGTGCTTGCTGGAGTTTTTTATATGATTGCATGTTCTCCTCATGGACCTGTCACCAGCAGATAAACCTCCCTGGCCCCTGCATTTCCCCAGGGCTCAGAGCAGAGGGGACACCCCCTCGCCCTCAGGTGGGTCACTGTCCCCTCACAATTAATCTGCCACTTTGTTTCCTTCTGGACATTTAGAGTGACCAACACACTGAACAAGCAACCTGCTCTGGGTGCACACAGAAACCATCCCTAATTCTGCTCAGGAACAGGAACAGAGCTCCTTGCTTCATCCCAAATCTTCCCTTTAAGGAAATACAGAGGTAATGGTGCTGTCAGAGATACATCACGAGCCCCCAAAGTTTTGTGAATAACTCCTTGGGGATGGCACCAAATTAGATAAAGAAAGTGACTTGATCAATGTGAAATGTTACTTCAGCTGAAAAGGAAAAGGGACACTTCTGTCTGTACATTAAATAAAAGAATAAATGCATTCGGGTGGCAACATCTGCCACAAGCAAGAGAGCAATCCCCAGCACTGCTCCAAGAGACAACTTCCTTTCTACTCACCTCAGGCTTTGGGAAACACATCTGGATTTAAAATGGGGAAAAAAATGAGAAAAAAAAAGAAGGAGGAAAGAAGAACCCTAATGAGCTTGCAATATTCAACCTGGCATTGTTCCTTGAGGATATTTCCTAGTGTGCACTCAGTAGTTGAGAAAATAGTGTCAAGATATTCTCTCAAGAGATCAAAACAACTTTACTGGCACTCCAGAAAAATCAAGGGACTTTGGCAAAGGGTTTACTACAACATCCAGTCTACATAAAACACTTATCAGAGCATTAACTTGGCCCATTCCACTTGGCAAACTTTAAGCCCTTTTGCAGTTAAGTTACTCAAAATGTTCCAAGAAGCGGGAATTAGAAGAGGAAGGAAGAAAGAGACAGGAAGACAGAAAAGATATAGAAGAGCACACAGGCCACATATACATTCAAAGAAAAGAAGGCAAGAATTTGGAATTAAAACATCCTGAGTACCATTCAGAAGCACACAGTTCATCTGATAACTTTTACCTGCAGAGATCAAGCTACACCTCAAAAAAAGTAGTTACAAACAGAAATCCAATCCAGCAGCCCTTCACTTTCAACTTGGGGCCTGAAGCCATACTTTTCTGGCCCAATTTGACTTCTGTTTAAAAACTGGAATACTACAAAAATCGTATCTAGAGACAGTAGATCCAGCATTTCTCAGGTTAAAAACATTGAAGAGGTTTCGTTTAAATTTTTCTGATTAAACTGTTGTTTAAACAACCACTGGGGCTGGGAGAAGGGAAACAACCTTCCAGCAGCACCATTTCCCTTTTGCACAGTGGAAATGTTAGGGATTTCCAGCATAGACTGGATTATTGTCTTGTGGGGACACTGGGAGCAGAAAGAATCTGCAAGTGAAGCAAGGAGCTCAGAATTTCAAAGTGAAAGGGTGAGAACTAAAAGATAAAAGAAGTAAAACTAATTTTAAGCCCATTTCCTAATTTGTAATGCTCCAGTTACTGTGAGCAGATATGGAAATACAAAGCCTCTCGTTCTCTCCAGCCCTGCCCAGGCTACAGGAGGCCATGGGAAGCACACAGGGAGATAGAACATGTACTTTCTGATGAAAAGTCCCGATTTAGGGCACTCCAAGTGGATTAGACACAAGGAACTGTCCCAGGTAACTGCACCACCTCCATGCATCCATGCAACTGAAACATGACATAGTTATTATTTAAATTTACACATTTATAGAATGCTTATGGCTTCCAGGACATGAGAAATCACAGCTGACATCATGCAAGCAAGAGGCAGGACACTTCTGCTCAGCAACTTCTTACATGTGGAATCACAAGTCCCAAAACCACTTTATAGGATAAGCAGGCATTTTTACCTCTTCCCAGGTCTGTGGAGGACAGGGTGAGTGGCCTTTTCCCAGGTGCTGCAGAGCTCTCTCTTTGTGTCACAGGAGTCATCCACACACCAGCTTCTCCCTGTGGAACACATAGCCAGATATTTTCCATGGCAGGGTTTAAAAAACTTCTCTCCATCACGCTTAGCAGTGTCAGCCCACTGCCAGAGTTTGTCAGCCATAGCCTGGAAGTATCCAACTTTTTTAGGTTGGAATCCAAGCCCTCTCTTCCATATGTAAAAGCTTCAAGGCAAACACAGTGTTTGCACTTGCAGTGCAAAATTGCTTGTGGGTGGTTTTCTCCCCCGATGCAAAAACTCTTTAACAGTGTTTGAATTAGAATGTTTTAACGTGGTATTTTTATGATCTAGTGGCTTTATTGTCACCAGTGACACTGCTCATGTTCCCAGCCAGCTGTAAAGGGGTGGCTTCCTGGGGTGAAGCAGGAGCTGCCTTGTCAGTGACAAACCAGCTCTCCTGGGCTCCTACAAAACCTGGCAGATCCATGACACAATCCCAGCTTGGATCACTAACATGGAAGACAAACCAGCACTGAAATTCAACTCACCTGGGGAAGAATTTGCCCTTCTGTTGCTCTAAAAGCCTTTGTCCTCGCTGTTAACCCCTCACTGACTTCAAAGTAAATTGTGTAATGTTCTCCTGCCTCCAGCAGAGTCCTTGCCCATTGTATCTGGGGAAAGCAGCTGCTGGGGACAGCTGGGAGGAGACTTTCATGATATTACAGTAGTTGCAAAGTCATCTGTGCCGTGGTAGCACTTGGATATTTATCAGTTTCTGTCACCAACACAAGTTTTTAATGTAGGAATGGTCTGCAGGAAGCCAGGGGAACCCACAGCACCCCAGCCCAGGCAGGTTTCAAGAGAGGGGCAGCTGCAAGGGGCTGACAATCCCCTGAAAGATGCAGGAGACATTGTTGGGCCACAGCTGGAAGGAGGTACTTCATGCCAAAGGGGGGCACAGCTGGACAATCCTGAGGGACCACAGCCAAGCCACACTGGGCTAAGTGACATCCCTGAGGGACTGCAACTCCCAGCTGGGTGCTACCTACTCCCAGGTAGCACCCAGCAAAAGCAAAGGATGAGGAGACCAGGAAGGTGTTTGACTGAAGCTGTCCCTGGGGAAGGGAGAGAAATGGCGTTTCTCTAAGTGGGTTTCTTAATTTGTTTCCTTTATTCTCACCCCTCAAATCAGCAATTCAAACTTTGTGTTAACTGGCAGTAAATTCAGCCACATGAAAGTTCCTCAGGTCAAGCCACGTTGCTGCTGGGCCATGCAGACACTGCCCATGCAGAGAGCTCATGGTTTGGTCACTGTCAGAATGTCCCAGATGTGACAAAATGGAAAATTGAATTGTGAAGTGAAAATACTGAGAACCTTTTAGTGTCATAAGATGCCTTTCTAATGGCAGCATTTAAAGAGTTTGTATCTCATAAGCTGATGTTTCTAATTTCAGAGGAAAAAAATGACTGCTCATCTGAGCCTTTCAGATGCACATCAGCCAGCAAGTAATTGAAGACAAAGTGTTTTTCTGTAATAAACCTTCATAATGAAGCACCAGAGGAAAATCCTAAAGTTCAACTCAATACATCACGCTAATCTGCAGAATGGGATTTTCCTGCTACTAATCTCGTTAGAGCTGGGGCACTGTGCAAATACATCTAAACACGTAATTACTGAAGAGATATTAAACTGATCGATTTATTTCAATAAAAAATGCAAACTTTGGGGAGAATTCATTAATACTCAAAATCCAGCCAGGCAATAAATAACACTAATGAACTGAGAAAAAGGAATAGATGAACAAGTACTGACATGTCTTATGGCTTATTGCTGTTAAAGAGGAGCTGACAATTACTCCACTTGAAATATAAATCCTGCAAGGGAAATGCTAGAAAGTGAGTGAAAGACTTGTTAAAAATACGTATGTACATATATACACACACATTTTAAGAAGGCATTAGGATGAAAAATAATTTAATTTCATCCTAAGGAGGCCATATTACCATTTTCATCACCCTTAGGCTGTGTTTACCTTACCAAACAGTGCTGCGCAACAGGAGCATGAAACAGCTGTTGCTGAGATGCTGCCAGCACAGCAACTCTAAATGTGTTGGTGCGCTGCTGCCAGCCAGCTCCAGGGTGGTCCTGCAGCCTGACTGCCTCACAGAGAGCAGGGTATCCCGGCCACAGGGCTGCAGGATCTCCCTGGTCCAGTTTTGTCCCAAGGGAACTCCAGAGTGAGTGCTCTGTAGCGTGAATCAGATCACAGTGATTGTGAGTGTGGCAGCAAACACAGCATCTTCTTCAAAAGCAGCCTCCTGACTGGCACTAAAATGTTTCCTGCAGCAGAAGCACTCAGGGCACTGTAAAGGGCTCTCTCTAGGACAAAACTGCCAGACACAGCAGAAACCTCAGTGCGAACACTCACTCACACAACCCAAATGACCCAGTGACAGCCAGGGGTATCTAAAATAGTCTTTTCAGTCAGGGCTGGGACAGCTGTCAAGACAGAACCCAAGAACGTGTTCCTCCTTGTGCTTGGGAGGTTCTGGAATTTGCCAAGAGGAAAAATCAAAGCATTTGGTTTGGTACTTTGAAATTATAACATGGTATTCAAGCAGCACACTTGGAGTTATCCAGGACACTAGCAGTGATTTTCTTTAGGCTTCTGAAACAAAATAAAGACATTGAGGGGCTGAGGTGTGTCCAGAGAAGGGAACAGAGTTGGAAACGGTCTGGAGCACAAGTTTGATGTGGATCAACTGAGGGAACTGGGGTTGTTTAGCCTGGAGAAGGCTCAGGGGGACATTATCATTCTCTACATCTCCCTGAAAGGAGGGTGTGGTGAGGTCGGGGATCATTCTCTTCTCCCAGGTAAGAGACAGGAAGGGAGGAAATGGTCTCAAGTTGTGCCAGGGGAGGTTTAGATTACGTATTATGAAGAATTTCCTCACTGCAAGGATGGTCAGGCATTGAAACAGGCTGCTCAGGGAACTGGTGCAATCGCCAGCCCTGGAAGTGTTCAACAAGGTGTGGGTATGGTACCTGCTAGTTTTACTCATTTCCAGAGTTCTTACAGCAAAGCCACCTCTCCTGGTGGAGAATCCCCAGTTTGTTCACTCATTCCTTACCTGAAAGCTGCTCCTGTCCACTATTAGGGACAACAGACTTCAGCAGCTGAGGAGGAAGAAAGCTCAGCTATCAAAGATGAGCCTCTGTTTTGTTAAATCACAGTCAAGTTACTGAAAATCACCATTTCCTTTCAATAGTCTTATGTGGGAAAATGCTGGCAAGGCACCCAAACTTCATCTAGACGAGCAGCTCTGGCTCTTACTGGTTATAAAATGATTGATTTATGGCAGCATGTACGACATGATGTTCTTTCCCTTGTAATTTATGCTCTCAGAGGGCAGAGAAGAGGTGGCTGGGCAGGAATTACACATCCCTCGCTCCTGTGCAGATGCCTCTTTGCACAAACACCACTTTCACAAAAATCTCTGCTTTGTTCTAACCCCTGTCTCTAAAGAGCTTCTGTAAGGGCAACTACTACTGACAACAAGCCAACTAAATGTTGTATTTTTGTTCTTTCTGGAAGTTTATGCAAGAAAGATCGGAAATTTCTCAGTTTTCATTCTGCTCTATACAAAATGTTACAGGTTGGGCATGTCCAGCTGCTCTGTTCAAACACGATTTCTAATGTATTTTATTTGGCTGTTTCCTTGGCATTTTCAGTAAGAACCGGGGAAGAAAAAGAATGTACACTGGGAACACAGCATGATGCACCTCTGAATGAAGGCAATCCTCCTCTCCTTGGGCCTGTGATTAAGATTTGCAGTTACAAGCAACATTTAGAAAAAGCAGCTATGCTGCCTTAACAATCCCAGTCACTAGAGCAGGGTATATAGTAGAAATAAAAACAAAACAAAACAAAAAAACAAGTAAGGGAAGCAGATGCCAAAAGAAATGTATTTGTTAACAAGGCAGCTGGGATTTTATCACCAGGAAGCCTCCTTATCATCATTCCTCTACAACCCTAGAACAACAGATATCCTGAAAATCCCAGCTTGATGTCTCAGATGGGTTGAAATCCTCAAACATCCTTTCAGATGCTTCTCAAGGGCTGAGGGATTTCCTTCAAGCTTTCCTTTAGATCAAGGCACGGGGGAACCTGGCAATTTTAGGGTCTTTTGTGGCCAGCAAGGAGTGCGATAAAGCAGCCTGTTCTACACAGTCGCATCGGGACTGCGGCTCCAGGCAAGTGATGAATCTGCCACCAGATGTCACCCAGAGGCCA
>NW_008238314.1:189989-196170 GCF_000691975.1 Corvus brachyrhynchos
CCACTCCTGCCGCCTGCTGAGACTCGAGCAAGCCCCTGGATTTCCGGCAGGCAGCAGGGATGGCCACAGCACTGTCATCACTCCTGCAGTTACACCCACACTTAACTTCAGTTTTCTACTTTGTGCCCTGAAAAAGAAACTTTCAAAGTGCAGTAAGTCTTCAAAATGCTTTGAAAAGGGAAGTACATTGCATGAGCTAAAAGCAAAATGCTATGGTTGTTGATATCTTTACCGAAGGCCTGCACTTCTCTTTTTACAGAATTTGATCACCTTGCAGAGTTTGCCCTTATCCAACTCTTAGGGGAAAAAGAACAAGCTATCAAGATAGATAATGGATTGCAAGAAAACAGCAAGCAATGCAGAAAGAAGCAGAAGCATCTTGTGACAAGGAAACATAAGAGATTTCCTGTCATAATGAAGACAATTATAAGAGGGGAAAAATTCAGCAGAATAAAAAATGACAAAGTCTAAACAGATTAAGACTATTAGACACCTTTTACAAATTCCTGAATACACTTAAAAACTTCATTTCATGGGGAGCATCCACAGAAAGCACACAGGGACACGATTTCCACTGTTTAATATTCAGAAAGTTCTACATGCTTTGCTGCAAATCAGAATTTTGCTTTATATCAAATTATTCACCAGAGAGATCTAGAAAGCACAAATTTAGCATTGCAGCTTAAGTGGTAGTGATGGACAAAAGAAACTGTTATTGAAAATATTTGTAGTGATAGGAAACAGAGGAAAATGGATGAGAACAGTTTTGAAGAAATTCTACTTAATTTTTTTCAATCTCCTAAATACAACTAAAATGTCCAGTTCTTCCAAGGGTAAATCAACAATTAATTACTTCAGCTCTGAACAGCAGCATCTAGAAAGAGGAATGAAATCACTCCTCTAAATATTTCAGCTTTCTGAAACAAGTCCAGCTCCATTCAAACAAGTCCAGAAACAATTTCAGCTCCATTTAAACAAGTCCTAACTTTTTCCTTAAAGTCAAGCTAAAAGTACCTTCTCACATTTGCCCCACAGTCAATGTTTTTCTACTCTTAAAAAATTCTGCTTGTGACAAAGATTTGAAAATTGAATTTGGAACCCTCGGTAAGGATATTTACTCTAAACAACAGAAAAATTGGAAAAATATCCAAGATAGCCTGTGAAGAAAGCAGTTATCATGCAGCAGCTAATGAGCACAGGCAGGTTCTGAGCAGCCTGATCAGCTGCACAACAGGTCAGCACTACATCACAGAGCACCCACTCCACTGCCACAGAACAGGGATTTACAGGGGTCACAAGGCTGGGACAATTTAACATTTTCCTGTGCACTCTGTGTAACTGAAGGAGTCAGGACAAGTCCATGAGGTACCAGCCTCAGTAAAAAGCTGATTTTCCACACTGCTCCTTGTATTCTGCACTCTGAACTTATCAAGCATAAAGAATTGGAATGACTTTATATTTAACACACTGACTAAAGGAACAGCTCTGCTGCCAGCTACAAATCAAAACAACAAAATATTTAGTGGAATTCCAGGCAGCAAATTCCAACATGGATGAGGAAACTCTTCTTCTGAATTTTAAATTTTGGTTGTTTTTTAATTATTAAGCATCAGTAGCTGAAGAAGCCATGACTCAGCTGTTTATTGAGAAAGAACATTCCAACACAGCATTTCAACTTTTGCTTAGGAAAGAAATTATTTTAGAAAACTTTAAGAAGAAAGCAAAATCAGTTCATAAAAATCAGTTCTGTGCATATCTGAAACTTCTTGTTTCCACTCACCCAGCCATACTTTACCATGAAAAACCTGGGAACAGTTCTTTTGGTTTTGATACATTATGAGGAATGGTTATGGTTTCAGAACTTGAAATGGTGAAGCTAGAAAATTAAAACAGAACTCCCAGACCATCCAAACAAGATGCAAGACAAGAAGTTTTCACCTCATTTCACCCCTAATCCCCTATAAATAAATAGAGTAAAAAAAAACCCCAAGTTTTACACTGGCAAAAATTTCAGTTATTAAGTTGTAATTGGATACTTTTCTTAGTGTGACCTATCATTGTAACCACCCAGTGGTAATAAACTGACTTTCAGTACCTGTAATAGAGCAGCTCAGAGTAAACAAAATAGTTATTTTGAGAAAACATACAAAACTCTCAACTATTATATCAAGAACTCTGTTCTTAATATAACAGTTCTATACTCTTGTTGTATACTCTGCTGTATACTCTGTTTTGTATAATTATATACAAAATAACTGTCAGAGCATTTGGTTCATACAGTGTTGCTGCAAGTTGTGAAATTCACTTCTTGATCCAAGACAGTCAGTGCTAGAAATGGGCAACCATCTCAATCTTGTCTGCTTGGGGACACAGACAGAACAATTTGTGTGTAAGCACGACAAGGTTGGAACTGTAAGGCAAAAGGACAGGAAGCAATTAATGCAAAAAGTTAACAAAAAGACTTCCACAATGCCAAGTCCCCTGCACCATCCCATTAAACCACGTTTAGAACATCCACAGCAGCTGCCTCCACTCACAGTGTTTTGTTCTGGGTTTTGCATTGGTCTTCTTGGGACTCAGAGGTCCATTTAGACACCTTGCCCTCCCAAGTTCCAAAAGCAATGACCTCCTGCTATAGCTCAGGTAAGAGTTAAAACTGGTGTCCTGAAGAACATTTGCAATTTGTGAACCCTCATTACACACTGCTGCCAATCCATATTTAAATGTAACCATGAATAACCACACTCCACTCTAATGACCGTGCAAAACCTGAAGTAATACCCTTGAAATATTTGAGAGCTCTTGGAAAGTGCCCACAAGCATCACCCGTGTTAATACCCTGTATCTCAGCTTGCCTCCCAGCAAATCTTACTCAGACAAGAGAAAATGCAAGGCAGCAACAACCCAGACCCTCACCCAGCTGTGGCAAAATGCTCAGAACTTCTGAGGCTCAAACACAGTCAGCTCGTTCCCATCGTAGAACTCTCGCAGCTGGTTTGACTCATATTTTATGGAAGGTTCTGCAATTTGCATCCCAGGCTCCAGAGCGTTCTGTCCCACTATTTTAAGGTTCACCACTTTTATTTTCCAGGTGTTATTCCTCGTGGGGCAGCTGATGAGCCCAAAGATTTGCTCAAAGACACCCAAACAAGCGTTGTCTCTGTGCACTGTACCAGCCACTGCCACCAGCACCAGTCCATGAGGGGACATGGCACATTTCAGGCCATTGGAGTGCAGATTGGGGTTGAAGAGGAGATATTCTTCCTTAACCAAGGACAGCAGGCGCAGGCTCACCATGTCTGCCCCCACATATTGCTCCACATTTTTTTCCAACGTGTTGTAGCAGAACTTCAGCTTGGCGTCCTCCCAAAAATGCTGTGGTCCCCATGTGGCTTCGGATTTTATCCTCAAAGGATGCTGAGAATTCAAGAGTTCAAAGTACCACTGGCAGAATTCTCCTCCTAGACCACCAAAGTCATCTTGTGGTGACTTCTGTCCATTTCCATGACTCTGCAATCAAGCAAATTTTATTCTTAGAACTATTTAGCAAGATTATCGCTTAGAAAAACATCAAATCATGCACAGACTTATACTGAACCTTTTAAGTGTTCTGAGCAAGAGTACCTGAAGAGAAACACCACAATAAAATCTCATTTATTTTTGCAAACATGATTATCTTATCTAGAGAACCAGGACAAGTTCCTTGAATTACACCTAGAACGTGCTTCAGTGTCTTGGGCTCTTTATAAACAATGAGGAAAATCCTGGTTCTACTGAAAAAGGGCAAGGGAAGGATGTAAACTGTCATTTTTTGGAACTAAATGTACAATTACTTTGTAGGACTTCTCAGTATTTGTGACTTGACAGCTAGACTTTTTTTTAGAAGTAAATCAAATGTCAAGTTTGCTAAGACCGAAGTCTAGTAAGTATTAAATTGTGTTACAAATATTAAGTAATTAAGCATGGAAAGTTTGGAGATTTCTATAAAGAAATGCTGTATTTGGTTCACCACAATTAATTTCCAATTCTGTTACATAGGTTCAGGTTTCCCATTTCCTCAAAGTGGTGAGGGTCACAAGAATTGAGAGAAAACAAACTCAAAGAAAGATGTATGAGACAAATAAATTAATTTACTTTCTTTTAATCTGTGAATGAGTTTTAAGTACTTCATTTATGTACCATCAACCACAGAACTTTGCTAAGAGAAACCTTTTTTTCCCCGAATTATGCACATACAGAAAATTGTTTTGAAAACAATTCTCAGCTAAATCCTAACTGTCATCAGTTAATCCCTGAGAGAAAGCTCAGTGCAGCAGGTTCTCAACAGGGACGGAGCTCTCACAGCCCAGGAGGTGGGGCTGTTGCCCACGAGGGCTCTGAACCACAGCAAGGTGGCCAATTAGAACTACAAATAAAACCCTGCAAGGCCATTACACCACGAGGATTCGCTACACGGCAAAGCTTTGAACTTCAAAATAACGCATTATTGCCAAAACACATTTGCTGACACTGTATTAATTGTTACAAATACCACGGGAAAACAAACGGCACCGACCTGGCGCGGCTGGAAACAGCACGTTTTAACAATATATAAACTCACTAAAATCACAAGGGTCTCTGCAGGGTTTCTGGGCCATTCATACTGTTTTCAGCTGTCCCTGAACCCACAAAACTATTTGTGAATATCCTCTGTTTTAGCTTATAGGACAATTTAAAAATTCAAAGCATGGAGAAGACCCCACACATTAGAGTTCAAATAATGTGGAAAACAGAGCAGACACCTTTAGATGTTGTCATTTCAAAAACAAATAAACCCAAAATACCAAACCGACCCAGAGTCAAAAAGATTTGGGACCTTCCTACAGGTGCAGAGCCACATTTCCACTGGTCATGCTGAAAGCAATGCTGAGCACCCTGAGGATTTCCAGCAGCAGCACTCACCTGTGCAGGAGGTTTTCTGTGCCCTGGCTCCAAGGCTCGTGCTGTGAGCTGCCCACTCCAGAGCTGCTTCACACGCTCGATGAGGAGGTGTTTCTCTGAGGAAGGAGGCACTGCAACTCCCTGCGCTGCCAGATACTTAAAGATGATTTCTCTGTAGACTTTCCTGCGCCTCAGAAGCTCTTCCACATTCTGGCTGTACACCAGAATGGCATGAATGGCCTCTGCAAGGAAAGAAATTGAAGTTAGTGGTAGCTTCTTTCAAAATAAAACCCCAAACCTGTGCCATTTCTTAAACTCCTGACCTCCAAACACAGTACAAGACAAGGTGGCACGACATGAAGAGACTGAAAATTTATTTGTAAACTGAAATCTGCCCTCATCATATCAGACACAGAATACACCCAAAGGCTTGCAAACATATTTCTTGAACAAGAGTTCTAGTAAAGTGTTTCAGCAATGTACAGTAGTTTGTGGAAGCGAGGTTCCACCTCCTTTCTCAAGGCTGCTGGAAATGGAATGAAATCTGTTTTATTTCCACACTAATGTGATTACAACTCCCATGTTCATAAAAAAATGCAACCTAACACAACAACAGTGCATTGAAAGGAAACAATAAAAAAATTCAGCTAAAAGGCTCTGTGTCAGAATCGGGAAACCTGACAAACTTAAATTCACTTTTAAAGCAGTTCCAGCAAACAGTTCCCACCTGAACTGAGGCTGGTACTTAACGTGGGACCTATAAAAACCCTAAATCTAACCAGAAAGAAATAGCTAAAGTAAAACACAAAAATCTTTTAATGTAACCTACAACCACTGCAAAAAAGTAGATTAGAAAAGTAAGGGAAAACTACAGGCAAAAGACCTTCTAAAGAAATGTGCCGGGCAAATCTTATAGGTCTTAGTTCCATCACATGAAACATACTCAAGGCTTTGGGATGAGTGTATTTCAGGGCAACTGAGTGGCTTCAGGTAACTCACATAAAAAATTAAGTTTTATGAAACAAATCTCAACAAAGTGATGGGGGTTAGTCACAACTGCAAGTGTTCTGCAAAAAATAAGTTCACTCTTAAATTTGTGTTTTACCCTTTCAAAACCTGAAAGCAAATGTGATTGACGCCAAAAGCGAGAGACTCTTGAGCTTTCGGTATTTTTAACCACTAACAGGGCACAGCTCGCTGCAGGGCTCTAAGAGAGGGAAAAGATGCGCTTGAGAGCTGATCTGCCACGAGCCCCTCACCA
>NW_008238314.1:196562-215703 GCF_000691975.1 Corvus brachyrhynchos
GAACGGCCGCGGGGGGGGCAAAGCCGCGAGGAGGCGGGCTTAAAGGTATAGATTATGTATTATACACAGGGAGACTTTATAATTGAGTGTATCCTTCCCTTCCATCGCGTCGTGAAGTTGTCGTGCTGAGCTCCAGGGAGTGAGATGCTGGAGAGCGGCACCATGGAAAGGGATGTGTGGGTCCTGGTCCGTGGCCAGCTGGTTGTGAGCCAGCAGTGCCCTGGAGCCAGGGGCGACATTCCTGTCCTAGGGACATCAGGGACAGCATGGCCAGCCGGGACAGCGAGGGCACTGTCCTGCTCTGCTCTGCGCTGAGGCGGCCTCACCTCCAGTGCTGGGGCACCTTTGGGCACCACAATACCAGAAGGTTATAAAGCCATTAGAGAGCGTCCAAAGGAGGGCAACAAAGAAGGGCCTTGAGGAGAAGCTGTACGAGGAGGGTTTGGTCTCTTCAGCGGGACAAGAGGAGACCTCACTGCAGTTACAACATCCTCGTGAGGGGAAGAGGAGGGACAGGCACTGACCTCCTCTCCATGGTGACAGTGACAGGACACGAGAGAATGGCCTGCACTTGTATCGGGGCAGCTTTAAGTTGGATATTAGAAAAAGGTTCTTCTCTCCAGCACTAGCCTGGCAGAGTTCAAGCAGCGTCTAGACAATGCTGTTAGCACCGGGTGTGACTCTCAGGCTGTCCTGTGCAGGGCCAGGAGTTGGACTCGATGATCCTTGTGGGTCCTGTCCAGCTCACAATATTCCCTGATGTCATTCTGTGATTCCTACCGCCGGTCACTTCATCTGGACCAAGCCATCTCTGAAAATCTGAGATGCAGCCCCCATGGGGAGCAAGCGAGTCATCCACTTGTGACTGAGGCAAGACCTGCATGCTCCCAAGTGATGCATGTCCCCAGGACTGGGAAATCCAACAGCACAGCACCTGCTCAAGGAAATGAAGTCCTATTAGACAAAGATTCTTTTTTACTAAATGCAAGGTCTCAACCTCGTGTTGCTCTTCCACTTGGCACTATTTTCTCTGTCAGGGGCAGAACAACCAGTGATGGACACTTCATAAAAGAGAGAGAAAATAGAAAGGAGGAAAGATGAACAAAAAAAGGAATAGAAGACAGCAGAAACTTCAGCTGAGCTAAACATCATAAGCTACATGCCAAGAAACATAAAGGTGCAACGAGTGCTTGACCTCTCTGTGGCAAAAAAAGCCAACACTCCTCCGCCCCATGCTTTAACATGGATGTGTAAGGAGGCCACATTTTCGTGCTAAAGCTGCCTGGAATTCAAAACCAGGAAGACCCAGATTCTGTAGAGACACACAGAAGATGTTAGAATTACTGATGGTGCTTCTTTTGCACAAGCAACTGGACTCATCATTACGGGTGGGCTCTGCTCAGAGCTGTAGTAAGGAATGCCTGCCCTCAAGACCTTGTAAACTTACGAGGGAACACAGATAGGAGCAGAGAACATGTTCCTGTATTTTAGACGATGGTTTCTTCTTTGAGATCTAAAAGAAGTCTATGCAGATCTCCCAGGTTGATCAGAAGGAAAACCAACAGACATTCAGCTTGGGTAACAGCTGTTCTCGAGCTGGAGCAATGAATTCCATATAAGCCAGAAACAGCGGAAACAATTTTGCCCATGAATTTTAAGTTCAACATTCAAATAAAAATTTAGTCTTGAAGGATCTGGAAGGCTTTAACATAATAATGCTTATTGTCTGCAGTGCCAAACTTCCCCTCACGTGTACGTTGATTTAATATTTTTGATTACTATCAATCCTGCAAACTACAAATTAGACAGTGCATCTGAGAAATATAAATTATCTTTGCTTCATTTTGCTTGTATTTCAATAAACCTTTATTTAGATTGACAGCCTTCAAGGGAGTCATACCTATCCAAAACTTCTGGAATTCAGGGGGAAAAACAAAAACAACCATCAAGATGCCATTTTAAAAATTAGATTGAGATGTTTGCTGTTCTCTGTAAGACTTGAGGGGATGGGAGGGGAAGGGAAGGGCAGGTTGCCTCAGAATGGTAACATTCCCATTAATCTTTAGAGAGGAAAAGTGCACTGGCATCAGGGCAATTGGAGAGACTTTTCAATATTCAGGACTGATGTCTCTCCACAGCCCATTTCTTGTTCTAAACCAAGACCAGCCTTTTCAGCAGAATGATTTATAACTATTTATAATATATTTATATTTTACTTTACTTTGTAAGTGCTTCCCCTTTGGAGGTGGGTGGGGGGTGGGAAGGGGATAATCTCAGAAGTAGGTTTCATTTTTTTCCTCTCTTTCTCATAACTCAAAATTCCCTTTAGAGTTGTTATTCAAACTTTTAATTGACTTGAGCACTTGGCATTCCCAAAGGGGAAGAAACAGGAAAATTATTAGCCTATAGAAACCAAAAGGTGAATAGAACTCTTGTAACATTAAATTGCTGTTGTAATTCAAGGAGTCCCTACAAGAGCTTTTGTTGTATTTTCTGTCTCCTGTCCATCTGAGGAGGGGCATAGAAGTTTACATTTGGTGTTAATACAGTCAACAATGAGTTTCTTAAATGGCTAATGTACACACTGCCATTTTGAGAAATATTTTTGCTGGCAAAATGTACCTGAGGCCCCTTACCCTTACACCCACACTTAAATTCCTCAGGCAAGGACCTTGTCAAAATTATCCAAAGTAGAAAATAAAGGTAAGTTTCAAGTTACACATAAAAAAAAAAAAAAAATCACCTTCCAAAACTTTGCAGAAAAAGTCAAAAATCTGCAATTAAAGAAAGTTAGGAATTTACAGGACTGTGAATAATAAATCTAAATTATCCAGTAATTTTAGAGGGCAGTATTGAACTCTCCAAAGGAAAAAAAAAAAAAACCAGAAGAAGAAGCAACTACACTGTCTTTGTGTCTGGAGTTGACAGCCAACCAGAAGCAGAGGTACCTTAAAACAGCTGCACCCAGACTTGGCTGTGGCCCCAAATTTGGATTTTGAGCCCTAGGAATTAACTGCTGCCCCCATTTTGAAGCTTGGTCTATTCAAATCCAAATATCCACACACCCGGAGCATCAAGACCTGCCATCTTCACATAGGTGCCACACAACCCTCACGTACCAAATGTAACACAGTAGCACTGAACATCACAGCAGCATTTCCAGAGTGATTCTCCAAAACACAAAATCAGTTTCTATCAACAACAAAGACAATGTTTTATTGAACAAATCTATGTACAGTACAAAAGGTTTTTAAAATGAAACACTACTGTAGATTTATTGCAGTTTGATGGCTCAGTTTTAATTTGTACTCTTATATAAAATGCAAAGTAAAATAATTTAACATTCAACAAGGAAGCACAAATTTCCTCTCTTGCTGAACCTGTAACAGCTTTTACAAATTAAGAGTCCCAAAATGCATACACTGCATTTAATCAGAAAGGTGTTATACAGTACCAAATAAATTAAGAAAATAGTAACACTACCACCCCCTTTGGGTCTTTTGTCCATAGCACTGGTGTTAAACAATAAAAGAAATGAGTACAGCTGAACCTTCCATGTGATATTAAAATCACAAAGTTTAATGTTATAAATTATCCAAACTATACAATTCATATAATTTTAATGAATATGGCTAAATAACCAAAGTACCAGTGACCTTGCCCCACAGATATGACCACTTGCAACCTATTTTCAGTATTCCTTTTTTCATGAAAGGTGCCTACACCAAGCGGCAACTTTTTGAAATTAGAAATTACGTGACCTTTCCAGTGAAACATGATGGGGTTAGAGGAGACAGTCTGAAAAAGAAAGTCCAAATCCAACTGGAGGAATGTTACTAAATACAATTATCAGCACTGAATTGCACGAATTTTGATCCAACAAAGCTCCTAAGCTCATGTATAACTTCAGGCCGCTTTAGGGTGGCTGGAGGCTTACATTACACATGTACTTCAGGATTTATTGAATCAAAGAGATACATCTTGAAGGGTTTCCAATTTTATCACACAATGCTTAATGCCTGGGGAAAAAAAACCAAAAAACCCCAACTTTCAAGATTTGTAACCTGTTTTCAGCCCTAGAAGCTGCAGGCTTAGTATGAGGTAATACTCAAGATATTAAAGAATCCTTAAAAAGCATGGAGAATTATTCCACACATGATTAGAATTATTCCATATGTGATCCAAGTATCTTTTTGCTTCTGATTAAAGTTGCTCAATACTGCAACTATCTGAGAATACCAACAGGTTTCAGAGAGTAGCTTAAAGAAAATGCAATGTCTTTTGAAGCGAAAATAATAATTTTAAAATGTTACCACCCACTTGCTACTTTAAGTCAATTTAACAGATTCCTGATAATTGTTAGGTGATGCTCATCTTCACCTACGTAAGAATTCCTATTTCCTGTTCTCCAGAGTGTACACACTGAATACATGATAGAAACAAATGGTGGTGTTCCAGAAAAGCATCTTTGAACAAAAATTACTTTAATGCAGGTACAAAAAATTATGGTCACAGTTTATGCATGTACACAGATGCATTTATCTACACACCTAAACCAAAGATAATACAAGTCTCAGTCATGTTTTTAAAGCATCTTCAAACACATGGAGCTCCAGGGAAAAGACAAAAAAGCACCAAAGATTAAAAGGTACATTAAAAAGATTTACACAAACATCTTTGTTGACTCAGTTTTCCGATTTTCAGAACTGTAATACTTGAAAATGAACCTTTCTTTTCCCAAATATATTTAAGCAATGTCAAGCAAAGAAGGGGGAGCCTGGGAACATTCAACACAGTAACTGGGTCCTTAAAAATTAGTTGGTATCTTGGAAGTAAAAAAATGTGAAAGTGCATTTGTCTGATAAGGACCCCATTAACTTTATGTTTAAAACTTTTAACGTATTTATACATGTAAATATATATAAAGTGTGTATATATGTATATATAATGAATGATGCATTTAAACATTTAAATCAGGTTTTTTGCAACTGCAAAAAAAAAAATTCTTTGGTGCCTCAAACGTCGTACAAATCTCTGGAAGTGGGCCATAACTGGGATTCCTGTAATGCACACATACCTGTGATCATAATTTTATAACCTTTTATGTTAATCAAACTCAAAGTTAAGGCAAAATCTTCTAGAATTCAAGAGCATGATTTTGAATTTGCATTCTTTCTACCTCACAGGAAGGGGAAAGAAAGCAGAACTAATGCAAGTATCTGTTTACTTCCACAGACGATTATTAGCAGAGGCATTGCTGAACTACTGAGTTTATGTTCCAGAACTGCTTCACAGGCTGTCTTACAGAGGAACCCTTGGGTTTGCAAGGGTGAGCCATTCCTACAATGAACAGGGGGCTTTATGCACCCCCTGATTTTTATTCATTAATTTTCACCCACCTGTTGATTCAAGCCCTACACACACTGGGATGAACTCTTCAGTGACAGCTGAGCAGGAACAGTTACTCTGTGCTGTCCTACATTTCTGGGATGACTCTGGATGAACACCAGTTTTCACCACTGTGCCTTCCCTGCCTACAGTCCCATTACAAATTTCATAGAACAGGATCCCAAATAAAAAAAAAAATATGATGTGGCAAGACAGTGTAAGATAAATTAGAGGACAAATTAGCACAGTAATTGGACAATGTGCATGTTTGCCACACCTCTGCTTTAGGGTAGGAAGACCAAAAATTACAACGGCATCTTTTTGGTTTCAAAATCTGTACTTCAGTTTTCCATATAGAGCTGAAGGACTCCTACTTCCTGTCTTCGCATTCTCATTGTTCCTATGAGCAGTGAATCGTGAATAAAGTGCTTAACATTGAAATAACTCCTTCACCAGCCTCTGGGAAAGGCTCTCCTTTCAAGGGATGCTACTAAACAGGGTTGCAGTGTGTCTTCAAGGTTGAGAGGATCCCTGTTTTCTCCTTTCTAGACAGTAAGTAGTGACAGCACTGAGTTGTGGCCCACCACCATTAAGCAACACCACAAATGTGAAACAGGCCCTTCCTGACCTTTTTGTTCACCCCAACCTGATGTGCTCTGCTTTTATTTGCCTTCTCAAGTTCTTGTCAGTCCTACCAACAGCTGAGGGACCTTCTTCTGCCAAGTACAAGATTCTGTACTTGCAGAATATCAATTTAACTCTGCTCTGTCATGCAAGTTTAACCCCTTAATATTCTGGATTTTTTTCCATCAGCTGCTGTTAACATGCACACAATCTGTGCATGTATCACTTGTGTTGCTCTTCCCACACCTACAGCAGATGTTTTACAGGACACCTTGCAAAGGGCTTCTCTTGCATGGATCTGATTTCCACTGTGTGTAAGACTCACACAATACCACAACAACTCACTTTTTCCTGCTTGTTCTGTATTTCAAGTTTTTGGCTATTCCAGCATTCCATCTATCTCAATATTTCTTTCCACATTCCTCTTTGGATTCCGAGTAGAAGTTTATGAAATGAGCTCCATGCTTTTGAGCAGATAATGGACTCACACACTCTGACTTTAAATAAAACGAATGCGTGGTTTCTTTATGTATTTATCCATAGGGCAAGAATGTAACACCTCCTTGAATGATTCCTTCCCAGCTGTGTGGATAGATACACTTGAACAACACAAACTAAAGCAGCTTTCAGAACTGGCAGGTTGTATTTCCACAAGGCAATGAACACCTCTGCTTTCTCTGCCTGCTCACCTCTATGCCTTATTGTCCTTCAACTTTCATGCTAGAAAAGCTACGCCACTGAGCTTCAATCATACATTTGGAATGAACATGGCTTTTTGGATAACTGGTACTTTGGGGATTTTGTAGCAACTTTTCTGGACTCAAGACCTGCAGAGCTCCTATTACTCCTCTCTGAGTTTTTTTTTCTAGAAAATGTGCTTTGTCTTTATCAAGGTCATGTTTTTCTATAGGAATTTGAGACTGCTTCATGATTAAGGCCAACTGGGAAACAAACTGATGCTTCTTCATGTAGTGTTTCCTTACACCACTCCTCATCTGATACTTTCTCCACAACATTGAATCAGGCACCTGTAAAAGAGCAAAGATCCAAACGTAAATGGTTCCTTAATCTAGAACGTTGCTTATGTTTTTCACCATACTTAGTTTCAAACATGCAAGGAAAGACTGATTGATTGAATTTCCCCACTCTGTTTTATCAGAAGTCTTTTCCATTAGTTGCCTACAAATTCTGACCACCTCTTTCTTATTCTGAACAGCACATCTAATTTAAACCTCCAATTTAGCAGAGTACTGTGATTTAATTAGTGTCTGTCTTATCTATTCCTGTTTTCAAAGACCATTTCCCAATTGGTATTTACTGCCAAAGAGACCAACACAGAAGGACTGCAGGACTTACTTTCATCATCTGAATCGAATCCAAAGAGCGTCTGACACTTCTTTTGTGCAAGGTGAGCCTCAAGTGCTTCTGAATTACAGTAGATGGTCAAGCAGTTGCCACATCTAAATCTTTCTGTTGATTTGCTACAAATTTTATCTTGTTCAGAACAAGCATCTACTTCATCAGCCAAAATTTTTCTCCGTTTTGGCATGCTAATGTAACGTTCATCAAGGTAACTTGGAGGCAATGGTCTGACGTAGGGTTTTGTTAAGATGACACCATATGAAGTAGTCTCTGTTGTCTGATTTGGTTTAGAAGGTACTTGTGAGGCAGCAGGAGCATTATTTTGTGGTGCATCGTGACAATTCTGTAAAACTGGTAACACTGACCCATTTTCTGTCCTTGTTTCATCTGCTACTCTGTCCAAAGGTATCTGGGATGCCTTGGATGTCTGATCTAGGTCACTGTGCCCATTGACCAGTTGGTCACTAACAACATTACAGTTTTCAGGATTTGGCTGCAACACAGGTGTCTTTTGGTCTATCAAACTTAAAACTGGAGCACTACTCTCAGATGAACTTTCATTTCCATTGTGAATTACATTATTTGCTTTCTTCTCCACGCTTTGAATATATGTCTTTGGTTCTGCAGAATCCTTCCTTGACTTCCAGGTTGGAATTGGTAAATCTACAGTTTCTTTTTCATTAACGGATTCATCTTCATCTTGGTAACTACAAAGTTCTGAAGGATCATCTGAAGAATCTTTTTCACTTGCATCTTCTGAACATTCTGGGGTTTTATTTAAATAATGCTGAGCCTCGTGTTCATACAGCAAAGGGAGCTCCTCAAATAGCTCACAGCAGTCTGAGAAATTGCACTGAGCTTTAAACACACTGTGACTTTTTGTATGTTCTGCAAGCTCAGTCGACAGCTTAAATCTCTGATTACAATTAAAGTGTAAACAAAAGTAAACATTTGGATACACATGTCTCTTCAGGTGGTCTATAAAATGCTGGGAATCAGCGAATTTCCTCTGGCAGAAGCGGCATTTTCCTTTATTCCATTTCATTATATGCTGCTGCACCTTCAGATCAGTTGGATGAGTTTTTCTGGCATGTTTGTTGAGGAATCTTATTTTTTTAAACACTCTAGCACAACCATTTGCAGGGCACTTAAATGTTCCTTCCTCGTCCAAGGCATCAATGTCTTTTTGAGGGCAAAACACTCCATTCACTTTATGCAGAATGGGTGACTCTTTGCTGGAGCTCTCATCGTCCTCAGGCAAACTCTCTGTACTTAAAGCATCAGGAACATTATTAAAACAGCTGTCACTACTGTTTTCAGTAGCATCATCCTGGTCACTTAGATGGTTTTCCACTGCATCAAAAACCTGTTCTGCATTCTCAGCCTCCTCTTGGACCTGGTCAGAACTTGGGGCTACTGCAGCCTCTGGTTCAGTATCTTTGGAACCCTCAGAATTCCCATTTTCAAGAGACACAGAAACACTAGAACATTGCACTTCGTGAAGCGCAGGAGCCTCCTGACCAGCCTCAAGAGCTGCAGCAAGATGTTGCCTTTCTATCTTCCTGACATGATTCCTTAAGTGCTTCAGCATGAGTCCTTTCTGCCTGAACTTCCTGGTGCAAAGCACACAGGAGAAGCTGCCCTTTTTTTGGTGAGCTTGTGCGTGTTTCACTATGTGATCCCCAAGGAACTCCTTGTTGCAGATCACACAGCGGTGCCTTGGTTCAGTCTGATCCAACGTTTTGGATGCCTCAAGAGCCTGGTGGTTCTTTTTGGCACTCCCTTTGGACCGGGCTCCGGAGCAGTTTCCAGGGTCGAGCTCCCCATTGCTGACATCTGTTAGACAGCCACGTTCCTCACCCAGAGCCCTGCACTCTGCTGTTTTCTCGGTGTTTGCAGGAGAGTTTTCCAGTGTACTTTCACTCAAGCCATCCAAGGCTTTATCGCCCAACAACGCTAAACAATTCTGCTTGATCATCAAGAAATTCCAGAACTCAGGATCGAAAAACAATCCTTTCTTCAAGATGGGAAGCAGCTCAAACCGCACACGGTTTTGAACAGAACTAGTGCACTCATTGTATTCTTCATCTGCACATTTATACAAATGTTCAACAGTGTAGTACGATTCCAAGGTGCGCTCCAGGAAAAAGATGGAGAGAGCACAAATTCTGAGGATCTCCAAGTCATTTGGCAGAAAATGAGCGATTGCTTTATAAATAAGACTTTTCATGTTGGGATCTTCACGGAGGTCCAGCTGTAGGGCACATCCACATATCTCAACACAGATCTGAAGGCCATCCTCGCCAACCTGCAGGAAGGAAATGACAGAGTACATAAACAACTCCCAAACATCCCAGTATTTATATTCATCTATTGCAAAGCAGGAGTTCAGAAAGCATCCTCCTAACTAAACTTCACCCAAGGGCATGAACATCTTTAAATATTGCTCAAACAAGGCTATAAATACAGATACAAAAATGGTTTGCACCGAAAGCTGTACAGCTACTGTCAACAAAGCTTCAGCTCCGCTCCATGCAGTTCTATAGTTAAAGGTAATTATTTGGGGATATAAACCAAGACTGCAAGAGATCATATCTGATCTGTCAGTATCTTCTGCCTGCTTCTTCATTGCCTTGGCTGTTTCACACCATAATTGAATGATTCTTCTCTATTTTAGCCCTGTTCTAACTTTTTTAGCTTGAATTACATAAAAACCATGGTAATATTGCTCACAGTTTTGAACAACCACCAGGGGAACCGTAACAACCCATGGCCAAGAATTCTAACAGGCCTCATTTGCCAAAAGTGATGACCCATCCTTCCAATGAGCAGAATTCCTATTCCACACTTCAAGCTGCAGGCCCTGTCATGAACATGGAACTCAGAGGGATGATCAGAAATACACTGCCCAACAGGCAGCAGATTACAGTCAAAAGAGGTATAGGAAATTTAGAAATAATTAATACCTACTATATTTAAATGTGTTTTAACAAATACAGACAATATTCAAGAAGTAGGGGGTTATTAAAAAAATAAGACTACTCAGATGCAAATAGAATTATTAATAACACCACAAGCATTTTAGAACACATACCCTTGAACAGCAGCAAATTATTGCATTTAGATCTGACAAAATAATTTAGAATTCCTTAAGGGCATAAAATATGGAGGAGCTCTGTTAAGTCAGGTCAATGATAAATAACATTTGTTGGGAAACAACTCACAGGCCTGTGTGCAAAGCATTGCACGTGACATCTTTTGCAGATGGGACAGAACAAGCCTAAGACCTGAAGCAAGAAATACAGCACAATCTTCTGAAGCAAAATCATGTCTTCTCCTGTAGTATTCTGCCTTTTCCTTTATGTTATATTAAACACTTTTTTCAGATTTGATTAGAACTGGTAAAAGGATTCAGAATTTAACAAGGATGAAGGCTGCATACAATTACACGAGGTCTATTTCCTTAAGAGATCAGGCTGAAAAAGAAACCCCAAGCAATAAATCATTCACATTTATTCCATGGACTTATTCCTCAAACTTGCTGCAGAAACAGAACAACCCACCATTCCAAAAAAACCCCAAAAAACAAACTTAAAACCACAAAAGCAATCATAATATTGAAGCCCATTCTAGAACCTGACAAAAATTTCAAGATAATACTGTGTCCTTCCCTACTCCCTCTTTTTTAACTTTCCACAAAAAGTGGTGATTACACAACACAAACATCACTTCTCTTTACTTTAACTGGTTACCAAAAGAATGGTGGATGATGTAAAAACAAACAGAACTTACTTCATCCTTAATGACTTTCATGAAAGGGAAAATTACTCTGACATTTGTAGCAATTCTTAGAAGCTGGTAGCACTGGTCCACAAATACTTGTTTTGATGGGTTAGATTTGAGCTGCAGTTTACTCCAAATGAAGATCAGGTCCCTATTAGGTAGAGAAGAAAACATTCCAATTAGGTTGAGTTTTAGAACTCTACCACTAAGCATGATGCATTCCTAAAGACAATTATTTGCATGTTCTGTGACTAAAATCATATTTGAGGGTATAATACTGACCTAATTAACACCACAACTGCACACAACGTGCACAATGGAAAATGCAACTTAATTACTTGGTTAAAGTATTCAGGGTATCTCCTATCACTCAGCCAATGAAATATTCAACAAAACATTCATGTATTCAGCTTAGTTTCAGAGAAGTGCACAATAAAATCAGATGGAACAGCACCTAGCCCTCAACACCACAGGCAATAAACATCTGTGTGCTCTTGGGATTAAATCACTTCCAGTGCAACGATGGAAGAGTCCTTCAGGAAAAGAAGCTTTTGAACATGGAAAATGGAAGCAGCATAGGAAACTTCTGATGTGGCAGGAAATAGTGATGTTCTCCAGTTAGCACAATTTTCTGCCCACAGCAGTTACACCACAGTTTCAGGCTCTACAGCTATCCTACATCTCCATGATCTGCAGTCAAATACATTTCTGCCTGAGACAAGGAAATGTAAGATCAGATTAGGGCTGAACTCTGCACAAGTGATGTGCTTAGCCTATAAAATAGAGCTAATTGAAGTTTTAAAGCATAGAAGTGCTGTGCACTTTAATTCAGAGACTCAGGAAAGCAACTGGATTAACTTTTAGTCAAAAGAAGATTTGCCAGCACAAAGATTTCACACAGGGGTAGCTCTGGCTAGGAATCAGGAGAAATCCCACCATAACATTACAATGAAAGCAGAACTCACTGACTTTCATTTTCTGAAGGAAGACACTTTTTTATTCCAGCAGCCTCCTCCCTCAGAAAACAAACCTGGTTACTGACAAAAATATTTGGCTGATTTTCCAGAGTCAGACAAACCTTTTGAGATTAAGCTTCTCTTAGTGAGCTCAGAGCCTGAATGAAGGGAAGCGACAGAACTGCCCATGACAAAACCAACACCACTTTTGAATTCAGGACAGCTCTACAATTGAATTCAGCTCTACAACTCTGCTTGACATTGAGACCTTGATTGTTTTCTTTCATACAGAACCCAAGAGAACTAAAGTTGAAAGGAAGATCAAACTTACGGAGGAAACTGTGAAAAGGGAGACCTATAGGCAGCTCTACACACGAAAAATTAGTCTTACTGGTTTTCCAAAGATATAAACTGTTCACCTCTGCCTTTACCAGGCTGGAAATCTGAACTCCACATATTTGCAAACTTCATCTACAAGTTTGAAATTAGTGTCTTCATGCACTAAACCATTCACAACAACTCAGTAGAAGTCTCAACATGAAGTACAGAAGTAAGAACTGAGTATTTTTGCTGTTATGTGTTACAATTCAATAAGCCATCTTATTCTCTGCTTTGCCTCACACCATTTCAGAACAAGCCACTTCAATACTAATCCCAGAGAACGTGAGAAAAATTAAATTATTCTTCTGAGAGATTAGTGATTAAAGGGGCTTGCTATGTGTTCAGACAAGTGCTAGGCTGGCACAAGGAAAGAGCTGAAAAAGGAATGCAGAAAACTGGAAGCAGAAGGAAGAGCTCCATGGGTGAAGAACAAGGTGTTACCCATCATTTGCCTAGACCCTGACATGAAACAGTATTTTAGTCTTTTAGTTTTATTTTTCTGTGTTGATATGGCAGCTTCTTCAAGTCCATCTCTGACTTTTTTGGGACAATTTAGATTGTTACTGGGAGATCACAGAACTCAGCACCTCTTGACCAGAGGCAACCATGCATTCCAGACTCTTAACTACCTCCAAAATACCAAAACCACTGTGTGCCTCCACCAGCAATATAAGATGATGGCTAAACCCTCCCTAACTTAGCTGGATCTAATCCCTTTGCTACTCTTAATAAGTAGGTCTAGGGAATACACTTGCCAAAAGACTGACCAAACCTGTGGTGAAAATTCCTTGACTTACTGAATTTACTGCACAGGAATCATCTGAAAACAGCCAAAATACTACTAAAAAAATCATCTGGCAGAAAAGGAAGGCCATTTATGCCTGCTGCATCAAAATATTGTGTGTCTTCCTGAAGAGACAACACTTTGTATCGAAGTGTTCTGAATTGACTTCTTACCAATACTTTGTGCAAAATTTTTTTTAGTATGACCAACCACAGCTTGCTTGATTTCATTTCAGAAAAATAATTCTGTTCATCAGAATCTAGAATTTATTCTTAACATCAGTGAAAATTAAGAGTTTTGTGACAAAGCTGCTTGAAGTTCATGATCCTCCAAGATGACAGCTAATGGTTTTAGCTTGAAGATTTCATATAGGCTGTAGCAAATATCTGCTATTTACAGCTTTCTAATCTATTTCGTTGTCTTATCTTTGCTAGTAGGGTTAGCTGCTAGATCTCTGTTAGATCTGCAAGGCCCTCAGTTCCAGACAAGGTGAGATGATTTATACTGTGCTGGAGACATTAAAATCTTCCCTGGGGAGAAGAACACTCTGTGGGTTAATTTAACCCAGCTCCTACTTCTTCAAAAAATTGGATTACAGCACAGCCATGCCTTCACAAGCTTTGCTGCAGTTTACATGATCTATTAAGTATTACACAGAGCTCTTGTTGGGAACACAATTGTTAAGGCTCAGCATCTGTAAAGAATGAAACATCTGTCTGAGATGCACAGACATAAGTGCTCTGAACTCTGTTCCAAAGATCCTCAAGTTCTATATTCTGAATAGATTAAAATACTGACAGATGCCAAGATTATTTCCTAAAAACCAGGTATCAAACAGTCCTTGAGCCTCTTCTGGAGTTTCATCTTTGACATCTGCTTTGCCAGAACAAAAAGAGATAGGTATCTTGCTTTGAACAGTAATTTCAAAATGGATGATGCAAAACTCAATGATCAGCTGATTAAGAGCAAGGTTAACATGTTACTACAGCAAAAGGAGGTTTAATTACAATATTCAAAATGCATTTCTTTAAAGACTGAATCCCCCAAACAGAAAGCACTAATCCATAGAGGCTACACCTGTAATTTCCTAGTAAGAAGCAGGGAGATGCAGCATTTAGGCAGGAATCAGCAAAGATGGATTCAATTCCCAGTGGGCTCACACAAACTCTACCTTTTTGGTTGAACTTCACCTGTCCTATGGGGACAGTCCAGTCCATCTTTTCCTGGACAGACTGGATGAAAAATGCCAATAGCTAATGCCAATACATTGTACTACAAATGGATGCCATAATCATAATCCCAATGCTTTCAACTGAACAATTACTCATCCAACAGTCCAATAGTTAAGGAAAAAAGTTAATAACAAACCAAACATTATCATATCTAACTTTCATTAGTGTCTCAAGACAACAAAGCTTTTTGATTTCCTGGAATCTGGGAACACAGAAAGCCAAGGTAGCTTCTGAACTCCGTATTAAAATTAGTTAGACAGATTAATAATTTGATCTCTATCAAATCCTTGCTAAAATGTTTTGCTTTAACTACATAACCAAACAAATAAAGCATATTTTATCAAGGAATGCAGATGTTCCTTGAGGTACAGAATACAAGCTCAACAGAAGTATTATATTCCTTGCCATCTTTCAGTCCCCAGAATGACAAAATTTGTTGCCAACTCTCATCCAAGTATCAAGATGACTGAATGTGTGTGAAGACATCTTCAGTGTTTTCTAGAGAACCCCATCGAGGTGGTAGCTCTGTTTATGACATCAAAGTTTCCATAATTAGTAGCACATTTTTAGAACCATACATTCTCTTTTTAGTCACTTTGGTGACACACTACAGTTACAGAGCAAAATATCTACATGGGTAAAGTCTACAGACTGCATTTTGCTAATAATAAATGCTACATTTCTAGGTACTTCTAGCCTGAGGAGTGTAAAGGGCTCACTTTTCTGTTACTTTGAAACATTAAAGAAGTGTTTTGCACTATGTAGGCTACCCCTGTACATGGCTGTGTGTAAAAAGGCAAACAGGCACAACAGAAGCACCAGGAACATTTCAAAATCGTTTTTATCTGGTATTTTAAAGTTAGGTGAGTTTCATTTTGGCAATAAGCATGTATTTTCTGCTCAGCTGCTTCCCCAGAAATAAAGTATTTACCATATACAATACATGTCCCCATTTTGGAGCTGTGGGACTAGGAAGGATTCACAAAGCTGTAAGGCTAAGGTAGTCTTCCCTTCTTTTTCAGTGTTGCAGATGATCTCAATTCCACTCTTGCAATCAGTCCTCAACAAGTGCTATACAATTAAAATAAAATCGATTTAGATCAATTGGCTAACATGAAATCAAAACCTATCAGACCTTGGTCTACTAAAAACTTCAGGAATTGATATTAACACAGGATGTCTTTGGAATGGCTTTTGTGTACATCTACAAATAAAGATTTTGGAGGTATTTTGAGCTCTTTCATATTTCTTAGAGAAATGACCATCAGAGCAATTGTCTGAGAAATTAAAATACTACACAAAATCACTTTTTTGCATGATGGTAGCTTGTTCTTAAAACAAGGTTAAGAAAAACACTGTAATCTAGTAAGTGCAATCAGTGGTAAAATAGGGCCACATTCAGCTCAAGTGTCATTTTACATACTGGGGCATCATTAAAAAACTTCAACAAAACTATATAATGTACGATTAACATCCATTAGGCTCAAGTGCTTTTACTAAAATAATAGTCAATAGTAAAATAATCAATACACTGAAGTTACAAAATATTTAGGGACTATATCTACAAGAACACTTGACCAAAAAATAACATTTAGGTCAACAAGATTTGTAGGCACTGCACATTTAACTTTTCAAAGCTTAAGTCAGCACTAAGTTAAGCAACATCAGGGTGGCTGCCTGATTTTATGACATTTGGTTCCACAAAATAAGAGTTCCACATGCTCCTGTTGACAACTCGTACAAAGCAAGTATAAAGCACCACTTCATTTTAAAAAAGAAATGTATACTGACAAACAATACCTCCTGGAATAGCTGATCTTCTAATGGTGACATATAAAGACAGGTGAAAAGAGCTTGATGGAAATACAGATCTTTACTGATATCTGGATGATTTATGCAAGATTTGATAAGAGCCATTGCCTCAGGGATGCGTTCACAGGCAATAAGGTATCTGGCACGGAGTTCAAAGAACAGTGGATTTTCAGAGCTTAAATATTTGTTAACTGCACAGAAAAGAAAGATTTAAAGGCAATTAGAATATGAAGTCCAAACAACAAATATATCTAAATGTAATGTTGTTTTTAATAACAAATAATATTAAGAAAAAATAAAGGCTCTGCTAAAATACCTATCAAATATTAAATTAAATACCATAAGAAATCTGTCCTTCTGCTTGCAAACAGAAATTGTTATTTTTCTTAAACCAGTAACCTAATTCAGTATTTTGTTTCTAACAAGTTAACACAAGGTGCTGCAAAGGATTAGTAAAATATATATTATATAGAAGCAGATGTGAACATTTTAGAGAAAGAAAATTCCCTCCTTTCTCAGCAGCGGAATCTGTGTGACTGCCAGAAGCACAGGACTGACATCACTTCCAAAGCCATAATTATAAATATTCAAAAAAACCCTCAAGATACTCATTATCCATTAAAATGTAAGACCTCAAAGTGGTGAAAAATGTTAACTACAATTCACATGCTGTTGCCTCAAGAAGCTTTGAATGCCTTGATTTTCCTTGCCAAATTGGAAAACACACCTTTTCTTCCTCTGGAAGTGCTACTGGGCACAACTCCTATCTAAATACATTTAAATTCTAGCTCCTCATTTCTGGAAATCTGGTTTTTGGCTCTGAAAGACAATCTTAACACTAATATTTGAATGAAATCAGCTCAAGTGAGATACTGAAAATACTCAACATTGAAGTAACTGGAAATTCAGAAATACCTAGAACACGTGCTTTGTACCTCTATTATAAAAGTTCATACAGATTGTAGTATCTCTTTGGATTAAAAGTTAAAATATCACTCAAGGCTACAACTGCAGTACTCTAGTGTTTCATGTTTTAAAGAAAGAAAGAATGAGATTGTCAATTTAAAGGCAGTGAAGGCTGAAAGTTTATACCTTAGAAGGAATCAGTATTAATTGCAAGCAACTTAAAGTGAAACTTAAGAAATGGTTACTGAAAACCACACTCTCAACAAAATTTTTCCCCCAAAATGAAGAGATTACTTGTACAACAAGCTTTCAGCTAAAACTTCATTGGTTGTTTTTTTTTAAAATCATTCTTTATACTCAAACCCAGGATTTCTCTAGCATCTTTATTTTTATGCAAGCTAGTAGTGTCCCATGCTAATGAACACTTAGGAATTGTTATTCAAGGTTATCAGGTTTCAGTTTGATTTGTTAACAGATGGCACTGTAAGAAAAAAAACATCTCATTCCCACTATCCATCAGCACTTTTGAGAACAAACTCTTAGAAAACAAGAGGACTAAAAGGAAAGCAAGTATCTAATGGTGGCAATGAACTGCAAGAAAAAGTGATTATACAGAAAAGTCCTTAACGCAAGTAAAGGCCTCTCCTTTTTTGAATTACCATCCTCAGGATAACAAACCACATCCTCTGTTTTGTATGCAAACATTACCCAACAGATTACTGAAAAATCAGGCTGGAAATACTCAGCTTTGGATAAGTGCTAACAGTAAGGAAATGCTGCCCATCTAACAAGTGGCTGTAACATCCTTTTCCCTAAAGGAGGGAGAACTGCACTCCACAGCACAGCTCACCCTGTTCTACCATTCCCATTTGGTGCAGGGAACTTTTAGGTCCCTTCTGCTCCATAAATGAGACTCTGTCCTCTGCCAGCCTCCTCTCCCAGGGAAGGAGATCTCCCACACCCTACACCACTGCCAGCAGGAGCTCCCAAGGATGTGGGTTCCTATAGCCTCCACACGCTGTTTTCAAACAGAGTTCCAGTGATGCTGCTAGCAGGGCAGTGCTCCCTTCCTGCCCTGGAATGTCCTGTTTTCCCAGGGCAGCACACAGAGCTCTTCTAGCCCCCAAGCCAAAGACAACTGCCAGCTACAGCAGCATTTGGCGGAGTCTGTGATACACTAACGAACAACGTTTAATCTTATCCAGGCAGTGATGCTTTGCTTTAGAGCAACAGACATCAACTCCCACCTCAGCAACTCATCACCTGCTCCATCTGACTGCACCTCCATACTGTTCTCTTCTAGATGCTCACCTTATTCTCCCTAGTCTATCACAAGTTCATTGCTCCTGTGTTTCAACCCTACTATTTTTCTTTCAATGACTGCCTTTGTTTCCAGCCACCTCCAAACAGACTGTGACATCTCAAAGTTTACTACAACTCATGTAAAGGTAGGCACAGAGAGGTTTGTCTTGGCCTAAGCTTCTCCATGGAGTTAATGAACCCAAGACAGGATTATGTAGCTCACACAAACTGATTTTTGCAAGGAATGGTTGGTGATTCAGCAATAATAGGCAGTTTTTCCTATTTAAAATAGTTCCCTGAGGGAACTACACAGCCAAGTTTCAAAATATACACCAAACACTGCTAGCCTATAAAGCAGCACAGGATGTTTGCTTTGTGTTAAGACTCCACAAGAAGCAAATTTTAGAGGAAGTGAGAGGAAGAAAGAGTGAGCTTCCAAAATATAATTATCTAAAATGAAACGTTTGTCAGCACAGATGAGATGTGTCAAGGGTGTGTGTGAGGATATCAGAAGATAAAAGGAGAAAAAACCTCGCAGCAGAGGGGAAGGAGATGCAGCCTGAAACAAAAGGGAACAAAGTGCTCATCTCATGACAACAGGCCTCATTCCT
>NW_008238314.1:215776-229932 GCF_000691975.1 Corvus brachyrhynchos
TTCCAGGTTAAAAGCAAACAGCCTCAAACTGTTACCCATCATAGAGAGGCTTCATGGTGATCAAGAGAATCACTATAGCAAAGGACTAAACCAATTCTTTGCTGGAGAGATGGAGATAGAGACCTAATTCCACATCATAATCACCAAAATCATGCAATGCAGAACAAAACAAGGTTCATCTTGGTTTTCATTTTGTTTCTGTAGGTATTTGACCAGAACTTTGAGATAGCTAATAAAAATCATGGGTAAATCTGTTGCTCAAGCAGTTGCTTCACAAAAGAGACAGAACAACAAAGACATAATGCTGTTAATTCGCTATCAAAACCCTTGTTCTGGTTAAGGAGGCAGCTCACTGAGCTCTTCTGACTTCAGTGCTCTTCCTCTCTCTCCAGAATGAGCACATTGTCACAAACACAATGATGAGTTTGTATCATGCACTTCACCATAATAACTAGAGAAGAACTGGCATTTTCCATCACTATCAAACAAAAACAACTTTTAAGAGCTCCCCTGTGAACACTGCTGGTCAATAAGTTGCTTAAGATGCTAGTAAAGACTTTACTGCAGCTTGAGTATTTTTCCTCTTAAGAACTTTCATTAACATTCCAGTGATTTTGTTCCCATGCACTGCACCTTTCCCAGCTCCAGGAATTACATATCCATAAACAGAAAGCAGCTGTCACATGTAGCCATGGGCATCATTGGAAACAGAACCAAGGAAAGCCACAAGACCAAGTATTTACAACCGAAGAGAAAAATTAAATGAGTCAGAGTGCCAGGAGACAAATACACATCAGATCCTCTCCAGTCATGTTATTTCAGGAGTCTAACTGAAGCCAAGTTGGTCTCCATGCTCTAAGTGTACAGATCTGGTAAACCCACCCTATGAATTTTATTAACTATTTAGGAGCTGCCTGTGTCTGACCAATCTGATCTCTACATTATAAAAGCAGACTTAAATCAGCAAAGAAATTCAGCTTTCTGTCAAACAAAAAAGGGACCAGCACATTTTACTACAGAAAAATAGTTAAAACTCTGTGCAATGCCAGCTACAACACCTCACCCTATATATTAAAAAAAAAAACGTATTTGAACACATTTTTCAGTACTCTAGAAAACTACTGTGATAAAGGAAGTACCTAATTCCTGTGACACAGGCTTTGCTTTAAGAATTGCTTGTAATACTGGATCCTCCCATGGTCCACCATCTCGAATGATTCGAGTCACTAGTTCCAGGTTCAGATTTCTGTATTTATTTAGAAGGTTCTGACATTCCTACGTGTAAAAAGAGAAACAATTAGAAAGAAGATGATGTTGTCTAAAAATAGTTAGGCTCTCCCAAAAATACAAACCAAGAAACCCATGCATGGCTGAGTATTTCCTCAGTCAGTAATTTGAGCTACTAAGTCTTTCATTGACCATACAGAAAGTCCTAAAGCAACAACTGATATTATCTAAAAACAGCAATACAGAACTGTTGAAGGCCAAATTCATGACTTCTACAGCACTGAGAAAGAGCCTTCCATGTGCATAACAAAGCAAAAACACCTTTCCTTGGATTGAGAACATTACTGGCACACACTGAGACAAGTCTTCACCTCATAGCAGCCTGCACAGATTTAGACATGTTGAGCTGGATTTGTGATTTCTGAGGGAAAAACTGAATTAAGCCATGAGTCACCAGCCCTCAAGCAACCATTTTTCTCCAGATTTCTACATAACAGGAATTACGTTTGCCTGTAATATCATGGAATGATTTAGCCAGCCATGATTTTCACACGTCAAGTTCCCTCTAATCCCTGTACCTTATTTGTTGTAAAAGTGTCAACAACACCATTAATCAACAGAAAATTTTAGTAGCGAGGAAGTTATCCAATATTGAAACAAAAAATGCAGCAGAAGAATGGCTTCCATCCACATTCAATTACCTGCTTTTCACTGCCAGTTCGATTACACAACTGATGCAGAAACAGTGCTGGCACATCAATTTGTAGAAGCAGTAATAGGTATCACCATAAAAATAACAAGGGAAGAACCATTTCTCAAACTGTAGTTCCATGAGCAGTATTAATAGAGACACAACCCTGGTTTTCATCCTTTTCATCCCTTCTTTCCCTGCAAACTTTCCTCTCATGGTGGCACAACCCTAAAAATCAATTTGGGTATTAAAAAAACCCAAACAAACCAAACCCCACACTTACCTGGCAAAACAAGTTTTTAATCCAGGGTCATTCATCTTATGCGGCTGTACATAGATACATAAAACTCTGTCCCAATCTACCCAAGAATAGAAAAATTTAAACTATCCATGTTTGTGCTGACTTGAAGACTTCATTGAGATGAAGCTTCAATTTCAAATTTACTGTTTAAAACCAGAGGGGAAACATGAGATGCCATGTCATGAACTGAATGTCATTAAGCCCTAAATAGACATAAACAAGCCGAGTTTCTTTCACTATAATGGCATGATTCCTCCAGGTCATATATTCACAAAAACTGTCTTTACATCTACTGAAATAATATTAAAAGTTTATATGAAAGTAGGCAACACTACCTGGATTGAACCTAAAATATCTTTCAAAGGATCTTCATAGAACTCATCCTTTCCAAAGAACAGCAGCAATTCAAAAAAACTCCTAAAAAACAGAAGTAGTGACAAGTCAAACTAAAAACATTTATTCAAAAACATGAAACTACTGTAAGTCTCTTACTTTTCACAGCACTCAAATCAAAATTAGGAATTTTGTGTATTCTAGACTTGTGTCCATATGAAGTCACTCAAAGGTTTTTGGTGCCCGCCAATTCATGTTTTCAAGCACTTTCTACAAACACACTTTATTTTATTTCGGCCTGTCTTGCTGTAACTGAAGTCCCTCTATGAAGATGGTGGTTTAAAGGTGTTAATTATTTTATCTTTTCAAAAAAATGCTTTTGAAGATTATTTGGAAAGGGACAGCTTTGGTGCAAACATGCAAACAAAACTACATTCACCTTCCGTGTGGCATTCAAATTCATACAACTTGAATTTTACCATCACCAAGTTTTTAAGCAGATCAGGTCTATGTCCAGCAAGATGAATTCACAGGTGTTACCCCGAAATGCAGAAATGCATTTCTGCAGAAATGGCAGAAGAAAGGACTGATACTTTCAACACCTGCTTAGATTCAACCTGGCTTGTGGCCTCCATGGTTTTTATCATCTTAAAATCCTGGTCTAGCATTTCATTTCTTTTAAATCCTGGTGGCAGAATCAGAGAGGTTGGTAAAAAGCAGCTTTCAATTCAGGCTTTCATTTGCAAAAGCCTCCCTCCATATAATGCAGTTGAGTCAATTCAATCAAAAACTTGGCAGTCAGAGTTCGTGGATCCGCAGTGCAACTGTTACTGTTCTGCCTGAAGATTCTGAGAAATTCCATTTCTACTTGGAAAAAGTACCAAGCAGGAATTGGACTAATGAGCTGCAATTGCTGATTGAGAAAGACATGAGCAGCAGACAAGAACTGAGCAACTCTCAGAGGGACAGGTAAGACTTCAAGAAATACTGTGCAAATTAAAGGCAGTTTTTTCACCTCAGTAACATTTTCAGAAACACTGTGCATTAAAAAGGTCTTAATACTCACATAGGCATAATTAAATGTTCTATAGGAATAATTGACAAGTACCATAAAATCAAGATTTCCAATAGATTACACTGAATCAATTTTTTTTTAACCAGTGATTAACTATGCCAAAAACAGGCCTAGAGAAATAAAGATACAAATTCATTATGCTCAGTGACAAAATTTCTCTCAAGGCTAGGTCTTTGAATCTCAATTCAAATACGCAATGAAAAAACAATCCCAACCCAAATAAGTACTTGGTTCTGAAAAAACATTATCTCTTTTCACATTAAACAAAATTTTGCAGCATACTTGACTCTCAGGAAAGGTCAGCCATGAGTCATGTCATGATGTGGCAAGCAGCCAAACCGGAACTTAAATAGTAAGACAAAACTAGTTACAGCAAGTGATGCATGCATTTAAATTTGCTTTGACTGATTTAAAAAAAGGAGGATCTTGCAAAAAAAATCTGGAAATCAACAGTGAACAAGAGTAAACTATGATCTTCTGCTTCATCAATGCACTTGCTCATGGTCTAATAAAGGAAGCCATCAAAATATTTTTGTTTCCTCATCACCAGTCTCCAGTTAAAATTACTAGAGTCAGTTCCAACTCTGTTTATCTCAAAACTGTCTGCAGCATTGCACATCCACATTTATATCCATGTAGATTGATCACATCACTGCTTTGGCATCAGAAGATTGCCTAAAAACACCAGCATGGCACCATTATTAAGACTTCCTGATATTAATGCAAATGCTGCTTGATTTGATATGAATAGCAATGTTATTAAGCATAGGAAATAAACCAGTTGTTCCTGTTAACAGTTTATTGTCTGGTTACCAAGGAAGTCTTACTCGAGGATGACAACACAGTCAGGCAGAGTTTTGCTCTCCAAGAACTAAGATTTAATATACACTGAATTTTCAAAAGAGATTCGAGCAAGGTTGCCCAGGTAACTGCAGCTACTAAGCCCTGGGATCCCTTTATATCACATCACATGCAAAACTGTGCCAGCCAGGCAGAAGAATAAATAATCTGACCTCCCAGTTCCAAAAATCAAAACAGACAAGGGTGACAGGAACTCAGTGACCAATTTACTTAATTATCAGAATACATCCATCCAAAAAAATACCTCAATTTCCACCTTTTAATCGCCCAAGCTTTGCTATTTAAAAGTACATACGAGCATGGTTTGAATTTTGAGGTTTTTTCCTTAAAACTAGTGAAAAAACTCACAGCAACAGATGTCACCATGTTTTGATGCAGCTGCTCCAATATTCTCCAATACCTGAGAATTTTGGTTTTGGAAAGTGTGGTCTTATGAGGCCATAAATAATTCTCTGTCAAACAGTTTCACATAAACAAACCAGGAAATGTCTACAGTGAAGTTTGACCAACATTTAAAGACAGCTTTTATTTTTCCTTATGTCCAGTCTTCATGTGGGAAAATGACCAATGCATTAAAAAAATCAAAATTAGAGCAAGATTTAGGTCACAACATTCTGCAATTCTTGAAGCTGAATGTGACTTTGGGTCAGTTAACTGCATAACAAATAATTCCCGTAAGCATTTTGATGACTCAAACATAAAAATCCATGCAATTTTAAAGTAATTGACTTCTTTCTTAAGAAATTTCTCTTAAGAAGTACTTAGCTTATGACATCACTAGAGGTACAGAAGTAAAAATGTGAGATAAATCATTTTAAATGATCTACTGGCACAGGTTGGTCTTCAAATACTCCAAAATAAGTTTATGGTGATCACTCATTTCCTAGATTATTCATTTTGCCAGACATCCCTTATGACAAAACACTGTCATAGCCAACCTGAATATTTGACAAGGATGCAAGAAAGACTAAATTCTACTTAGCAATTCCTGGTTCTGTACAGCTACACCACCTGCAAAACCTCTTTTGGGAGCTGTGAGGATCTGAAACCCTTTTGCTGTGATATTGTAAAGGAAGGAACAATAAAAATGAAGAAGTACTCACAAAGCAAGGCTACTCAGTACATATTGTACGTGCTCACATTCAGCTGGGAATGACACACAGGCAGACGTGAAACAGCACAGCGCCGTCTGCAGCACCTGGAGCTGAGGCAAAGGGACCTGCCACCTTCCAGCATAGTCTTCAACAACCTAGACAAAAACATGGAAATACAGATTATTATCCAAGACATTCTCTTCAGCCAGAAAGAGGAAGTAGTTAGCACTGTACCTGCTTTATCTCCCCTCCCTCTCCCTCAGGACCAGAATTTGTAACCTAAAAAATGTGACTGTTTTCTGGTTTATGACCTACATCATAAAAGGAATATCACAAGGGACCTTCAACTGTTCTTTTCAGAGGGTAAGACAGGAAATACTTTCTCCTTATGCTGTACCACAGTAGACACTGCACTCTGCATTTAAAAACACAAGTTTTCGTTTTGCAAAGGGATGCAAATTAGAGAGTCTGTAACAACATCCAGAAGTTCTAGCCTAAAAACTTTCCAAGAGGTGAAAGAGTAGCCTGCACTCTTCCAGCCTTTGTGTCAGCAGAGAAAGTCACAAACATTCCAGCCACTCTTCCTTATCTGATCAAATGAGTAAATTTGGCTTTTTTTAACCATAGGATGAATCTAAGGCAACAGCAGCTGAGCTGGACTTGTATTTGTATGTCCATTATAACTTTTCCATCAAAGTTACTTTATTAATTTGTTTGAAAAACTGCTAGCTTAATGCAGCAAATATCTAGGTCAACTGAAGAAGAATTAGCAGACTTGTAGATAAATACTTTTCTGCTTAAGAAGACTAAACATTTTGCCTCACAGACCTATCAAGAGTTCCCCAAAATAGTTTTAGCCAAGTCCCTTTCATAGAAAACCACAAAAGCCTGAGAAGAAACAAAGTAGACAGAAAGAACAAACATCCTTTAGAGGTGTGAGCCTCCAAAAAGTGAAGCAAAGGTAGAGATAAAGCATCACTTCCCACCATGATGTCACACAATGCATGCACCTGATGGGCACAGTATAGATACGTTCAAAACTGATTTCAAGCAATAAAAACAAAACTTTGTGTCCTACTGTACAGCCTCACTGCACCTTCAGCACTCATCTGAACCCAGTATAAGCTCAATAGGAATTTAAGGACAGGGAACATCCTCTCCCCGAAAAAAGCCATTGGTTCCAGTCGGCACCAGCTCCCCTGTCACACAAATATCAGAGCCAGCAGAGAAAGGAACACAACAGCAACACCACCTTGGCCAGCTGGTCTGCGACTCAAATGTACCAAAAAAAATTCACAGCAACAGTCCCCCCCATCCCAAACTGCTCAGGAAGAATAGGAATAGCAAACTTTTTCCTGAATGTACCTGAAACCATGAATTCATCAGGAAAAGAGAAGTCCAACTGATCAATTCTCAGAAGATCTGCAACAACCAGGAAAAGATGGGGGCTTGGGGAATGTGTGGGCAAAAAGATAAACTAAGTATAAAATAAATTCCAAACCACGCTTCACACACATTCTATACAAATGGAGGGGCAGGGAATAATGTATGTTTGTTTTACAATTCCATGTATCCTTCAGTGTCTGTTTTTAAATAATCTCATGGAATAACTTTTTCTGTAACAGAAAGTAAGCTCTTTTTTTGTACAAAATACTCAAGATGCCATGCTTTGAAACAGGACTGCAAAGCAGAGGACAAGTAGAAGTTTATCAGCACATTTTGAACAGGCACACTAATTTCAGTATAATGAACTCAGCCAAACAGGAACATAACCTTTTAGGTGGCCTGCTCCTTGTCCAATACACCGGAGAGAAAACCAGAAGGGAAGCAACCTTTTTAATGTGACTTTCTGCAACACCTGCTTTCAAAGCCTCTGTTAGGGTGCAATCTTGAATATCCTTAAAGCATCACCCCCCAGTCGGTCTGTACGTGCCACTGCTAATAACCATGAAGGGACTGGGCCTTTTTGTTTCCCCTTTATCATTCGGAGCAGATAAAGGCACTGAAAGGGAGGCTGAAGCACCTCCCTGACACCAACCCCCCCATTCAGCTCCACCTTTCTCCCACACCAATACACTACTTCCCCTTCTACAATGTGTTCTAATAACTCAGAGGAAAATACAAGACTCAGATGTGTCCTATTAAAACAAAATCAAGACCAGACTTATAAAAAATTTCTGAGCACACAGCTAAGGCAGCTAACCCCAAAAATAACAAGGTAGTAATTAAAAACCTGGACCAGTGAAACAATAGCTTTTCCTGGAATATTATGTTTTAACTGATTAAATATACACATATAAAGTTATTTAGCTATATTCCAAAGAGTTAAGAGAAACAGTATTACAAACAATTAGACTTGCAAATGCACAGGACACAAAACCCAAACGTTTTATGCGGTGCTAGGCCTGAAGTTGCTACAGCTTTTCCTGTTCCTCCACACAACAAAAATAGAAACTACAAATCCCACCAATTTTAGAAGTTTATCATTGCTAGGATTTCAAACAAAGTTACTCCCATAGCTTCTTGTGAGATTTAACAGTAAAGGAAGTCACCGTAGGATTAAAACTACAACAGTTCTGTGAGTTTTTCTGCTTACAGTTCTCAGGCAAGGAAAGCCTGTTGGCAAATATAGTGGTTGTTATTCATCATAACAAACATATGTAGGGGTTGTCACAGAAGAGGACAAACCAAAAAGGGACAAGCTTAGAAAAACCAAAGTTTCCTGAAAATTAAAATCCATAATTAAAGTAACACCCACCACAGCTGCCTGATCAGCAGAAATACCAGAGCAGCTCAGATACCAAAGTTCAGCTCTAGAAGAGAACTTGAGTAATGGCAAATTTACTCTACCTGGAAACACCATAAAAAATAATCACAGCTTTTTTACTGTCTTTTGGACCTGTTCAGTGGATGAAGAGCATTTTGTTCTGTTTCCAAATACAAACAAGCAAACATGTACATACAAATAAGGATTTTATTAACCAAATAGAGAGTAGGAAAAGCCTTATGATTTATGGGTAATATGAAATATTATTTAACATGTAAAAGTTGAAAATGGCTTTATATTAAAAAATGTAAGCAACGGCTTTACTGCAATTCACGTGTAAATATTACGTAAGGAGCAACCAAACATAATCACACTTCTGGCAAAAGAAAACACATCACCCAGCAACAGCATGACACATCCTATGAGACAAGTTTCTACCCTTAAAGCTAAATGCTTCCCCCTACTCTTAATCACCAAAATCTCATCCATCTCCTCAGCCTGCTTGAGGCAAGAACAATTCCCAAGACTGGCTTCCATATGCCCATTACATTTAGCAGCCCAAAAAGTCATGTATATTTACAATCTGTCACTTGCACAACAGTGAAAACTATACACTAATTCTAGAAAAGCAGTTTGGGCTGATTGGAGCACTGTAGAAAATGTTCCTATATATGATTTATGACTGAGAGATAAACACATATATTGAAAATTAGAAATATTCCTCCTCATCTTTTGATTAGCACCTCACGCCCCAAATGAAAGTCAGCTAAAGAAAGGAATTGTTTTTATTACACATGAAAGCAAGAACTGCCAATCTTCTGAACAACCACACGCTTACATCCACATCACTGGCAACCAGTAAAACACAATTTACTACATGTTTCAGTGAAGAAGTACCAATATTTCTTCTTCTCATCTAAACAAAAGGACATAACTTTTGGATTTTTGCATTACCTACTGCACTAAGTGTGCCTTCTCTAACTTGAACAAGCCTGGGTAGCAAGGCTATCAAACAGACAAGCATCACTCAATGGAGATCCTTCCTTTAGGTATAAAAACCTGCAACTCCTTTACAAGTTATAATCCTGATACATTTTTCCAAGGAAAAATCATGAGCTTATTTTCATACAAAAGGTATACTTAATGAAAAGCCATTAAAACCTGGAGAAGTAGCAATACCAAGAATTTTGAAAGTGCCAAACAGGAAAGTTTCAGAGAAGTAAAAAGATGCAACAAAGATCAAGAAAAGTCTACAATACATTGTACAAATGGGTTTTTTTGGAAAATAGTAACTCCTTAATTCCACCTGTAAAACAGGGAAATTATTTCCCTGGGTAAAGCTAGGCACAGCAAGCACAAAAGCTGATGAGAACCACCATGAATAAGAAAAGATTTTATGATGTTAATGAAAGAGCACTGAGGATTGGAAGCCTGGAGGCGTCAATCTTCAGATAAAGGGGTTGCAAATCAACTGCTATTGTGAATTGTCATAAGCTGACTGAGAAGCCAAGTGCACTTCATTCACCACAGCCCAGTTGTGCATGATAGACCCTTATCAGTTTTCCCATCAAGTGTCAGAGGAAGGAGTGACACCACCTAATCCACGCCAAGGACACCCTTCTCCACACCCAGGCATATCCTCACCACAAATGAAAGCTCACCCTTCGCATCCAACTTGGAAGTAAACAAAACGTGGGTTTGCCACATCTGTTTTGTAAAGATTTCCATTTAAACATGAATTCACTTGAATCTCCAGCAGCACAATACTAAACTACTACTAAGTAAATTGAACACACTGGTTTCCACCAGTCCCACATGTAAAAAACACCATAACAGGTTCATTTTTAAATTTAAAGGGTTTCAAGTAGTTATGGTACTCTTTGAAATTTAGTTACTGCAATGTATGATTGGCCCTTTGCAAGCTTTCATGTAACAAGCAATATCACCATTCAAAAACATGAAAAAGTCCAATATAACTTACAACAGTGCTCTTAAAATTTGGGCCATGAACAAGGATAAAGCATATTTATTCAGGAAGGTACAGAAACCCCAAAATATCAACATCACAAATTATTACATGAGAAAATGGGTGGTGACAAATTACAGATTCCGCCTTCCCAGAGAAATAAGCTTCAAGGATGCTGAAGAAATCACTATTCACTACTAGTATTCATGTGAGCAACATTTTTATAGCTGAGCCTTAAAATGGTGTATGTAGATCAAATCTGAATCCCAGAGGTCCAAAATTTAACAAAATAAAAGCATGGCATAACCTAAAGGTTTGGAATGGGTTTGTTTGCAGTAGCTTTGGCTGTTTTTTGGGTTTTTCTTAATATAAAACCAACAAACCGCTATTGATTTGAAGTCCAAAGTAAGAGCCAAAAGCAAATACTTTCGAATTTAAGCCCAATAAGTGTGAAAATATATTAAGCCCAAAATCAGAAGAACAAACATCCGAAGCTGTGTATTTTTTTTACTTCCAGCACCACAAAGCAAGACAAAAAACAGTTGAGTCATACACCCCTTTTTTCTGCCTGCTCAAATAAATCCAGGAAATGCTGTCTTCTCTAGCGTGTTACTATATTTTACTACTTAACTTTTTTATAAACCCAAGAATTGTTTTTCCACCAATTAATGTAAGCAAAGGAGGTAATCTTCCTTTCAGGAGTGGGATCATCCTGGAAGGCTGTAAGCTGATGCTACAGGAAGAACAGATCAGGGAGTGCTTACCCCTCACAGCATCACCCTGTTACTTGAGATGAACTCACCTTGTGTTTATCCCAGTCAGTACCAACAACATAAAATAACATCGAGTACAGTTATGCAGCCCTGTGGACAATTACAGAAATGCTGGAAGCAACTTGTAATGTTTTGATAGCATTTAATGTTATGAGAACATACCTTGAAAGAGAAATGAATTTCTTTTTCTAGTTAGTAAAATTGTACCCACTTCCAGTGCAATGAAGGAAGCTATATCCATTTTCCAGCCTGTTTTTAAATCAAGTAAACTTGGAAATTCATCTTTCTAATTAAAAAATATTCCCTTTCATTCTCAGACCAAAAAAGTCACCATCTCCTCTATTTCGGCTGCCCACCCCCATTTGTATTTCAGTGTCACAGGGACCTCTCAATGGCTCTGGTTCCTGAGAAACCTCACAGAAAAAATTCAAATTCTGCACACAAACACAAGCTGAAACTCTTCCAAATGTTTAGGCTGAGGGAGTTTCTTCAAGGTACCACCTTTCAAATTTCTTTAACTTACAAAGTAGTTACAGATGCACTGTTCTTTTGCCTGCCAAAGCTGGGAACAGCAGATTTGCTTTTCCCAACATCCAAGTGGGTTTGGAACTTCACAAATAAGAAGAAAAGCCACATCAGCAAATTGTAGTAAGTAACACAGAAACAGCTGGTGAGATGTATAAGCTGGGCACTTGACTCATCTTCCAACTGTCTTTTTTCCCTTCCAGGCACAGACATCTTGATTTTTGCTTCGCCCATGTCATCAATCTCAAACAACATTCCAAGAAAACATTTCATTCCATTTTGCCTTGAAAGATTCAGGCTGTAACAACTCTCTATGACCCTGAACACCTACAAGACACAGATCCCAAAACTACACACGGGCTTCAAGATGGCACATTCCAACTTCATCTTGTATCACTGAATTGTGACTACCCATAAATTTATGGAAAATGCCCTCATAATCCTGAAATCTCATCTTTTTTAACTGGTACTTAATCGATCCAAAAGTGAAGTTGAGCTACAATACTCCAGGCCTCAAGAGAACTGGATCTGGCTGTTTACAGCAGTTTTTTTACCTTTCTAACATAATTCAAGGATTAAAGATGCGCACACCAACGCTTTTCAAGGTCCCAGCCACTCTCTTAAAGATCAGTAAGATTTTTCTGTCTACAGAAAACTGATCTACAGACTGAAAAAGGCTTTATTTACACCTTGCTTCATTTCTCCTGTAGTTTTTACTGAGTGATGCTCACAGACTTCACCAGCTTAACTACAAGCAATCCAAAAAGTGTTATTTTCAGGAGACAGCAAGCTTCAGCACCATGCCTGAAGCACGGCCATGTGTTTTGATAAGCTGTTATTCTGAAAATAACAATGTTTCTTTTGGGCAGTCCAAACTCCAGGCACCATCGCTATGCAACTATTTCTACAACTCCTACTGCACTTCCGACAAAAAGACAGGAGAGCAGGAGGCAAAGTAGGACTTTTGGAAAGTCCAAATGAGTATTAAGACAAGCAAAACTGTGTTATCAGAGCAAAGTGGAGTGAGGCAGAAAGGCTCAGTCTGCACAGCAGCCAAATACATCCTTCAGAAGATCTGGATAGAAAAGTACAAATATGTATTATGTGTATAATTACACACTGTCAATCCCATGAGGGAAAATGAGCTCATGTGGAGCACATACAACTTCATTTGTTGTCAATCCATAAACGTCACACAGCAACAGGCTTTTCACACCAGTACACCCCCCTAAAGATCTTGTGTTTGTGTAGTTAAAACAGTAGAAAAACCCATTACTAAAAAACATGCTTAAACAAAACACTGATTACATTGAGTGAGCACATGACTGCTGTTCACACCAGGCCAAATTTACACAAAACAAGCAAAAAAAAAAAAAAAAAATCCCTGGAGACAAATAGTTAATATATTAACTTACTCTCATCAGGATTATTTATGTTGCACATTGTTAAAAAGAAAGTTGAAGAGAAAAGGAGCAGAGCCCTTTACACACTCAGAACATTGGCTGCTTATGTGGAGAGTTCATCAACTCAAAGTAGGGGAGAGGACTTGGCAACCTTTCTGCACAAAAGAAACTGCAGGAGAAGTCAATACTAGATACATACCACATATAATAGTTGTATCACAACTGTTTTCACAGGAAAATTCTTCCCCTGCTCTTACCATCTTCTGTTTCCTACTAATTCCTACCTTTCCTGGCATTGGCATCAGTATATGAAGCTATCACCCTGCCTGCACTCCCTCCTTAACACAATAAATTCAACATACAGTAAGCACAGAGAAAAAAATTTAAGACAAAGCCCTCAGTGTTGAGCAGAAGTAAACGTCTTGCCAACCAGTCAATGTAACCAAACATGATTGTCATTCCTGACAGTAGCAGAAAATGCCATACTTTCAAAAACATTCTTTTCTCCTTTTACTGGCTCCACAATTTTTTTCAAGTATCTAAGTCTTGAGAAATCATGAAACAGAAGAAAATATAAATGGATCAACAGCCTCAAGAAGCAACCTATGGGCTTAGTGAACACAACACCCCCCGAGATTACTATAAGCACGTACAACAGTAAATAATATTTCAAACAGAGTGTTTGACTGAATATTAAAACAGGAACAAAGTGACAACATGGCAGCACATTTCTCTGGATGGCAGAAGACAATCGTAGTGGTGAGGTAAGTCAAAAAGTTGATAAAATGAAGCAATTCTATATAAAATGACCTCTGGGCTGTGTTTCGGGAAGCAGCAAGTGGCGTGGCTGGGATACACCAAAGGTAACTAACGTTCCATCCACACCTGCTGATGGAAGCAACCAGGAAAAGCAACCTGTTGGTGCTTGTTACTTTGCAAGACACACCTAAAGGGCTTGCGAGGAGCACAACAATTCCGGACCCACATCAAGAAAACACTGCTTTTCAAAGGAAAAAAAAAAAAAAAATTATAAAACACCCTGGTCTAATTCGGTCAGCGAAACGGGAACTGTTCCCGAGGCCCTTCTTCTCTCTCTGCCTCCCTCCGCCACCCAGGCGAAGCCACCCGGAATTGTTCTGT
>NW_008238314.1:231184-287365 GCF_000691975.1 Corvus brachyrhynchos
TGCGCCGGGCACCCTGAGGTGGGGCAGGCAGCAGCCCTCAGCGAGCAACCCACGCCAAAACTTGACACCCCAAAAAAAGGCCTACCAGAAATCTTGTGTTGTGCTGTTCTCAGAATCCCCAGGAATTTTGCTGCAGTAGAACTGCAAACAGCTAGTTTGGTGGGGTGGGGGTGTTTTTGGCCTTTCAGGAGCCGAAGCAACAAGTTTGTGTTGGGTTAAGACTGGTTTTCTGCTTGATTTCAGGAAATGGTTGCTTAGGAAACTCATGTATAAAGCAACAAAAAGAATGCAGAAAGTTACATTGATGCTGGATAAAGATTGTTTAACTTGCATCAGTCAAAGACTTACAGTTCTGAAAAGTAGCAGTGAGAGCGAAAAAATATCACTAGGAAGGTAGCTAATACCAGGATCTTTGTTTCCTTCTTTTGCAGAAGACTGTAATCTCCTCATGTAGCAATGGCTTAAGAAAAAAAGACAATGTTGAAAACAGAATTCTCTATTCCTTTAGTTCCAGGGCAGGCAAAAGACATTCTGGACAGCAGAAACTATTTAATCTTTTTTTTTTTTTTTAAGATGTTGCAACAGCAAACTGAGTAACAAAAGAAAACAAGTACAGTGAAGTGTATCCGGAGTATATCTGGATACTTAGAAGAAACATTTGTTGCCTTTTGGGTTTTTTTTTTAAGGAAATGGGTAGTTATTGTGATGACCATTCATTTTGCTCAGAAAACCTCAAACCTGAACAGAGCTATTACTTCACTTCAACTTTCCTTTAAAAAGGAGATAAATTACCTTAGCTGAGATTTGCAGTAGCTACCCCATACCTCATCAACAAAAGGACGCAGGTCCTGTTTGATTTCAGTGCACTTGACTGGGTTATTCCTTGCTTTGGTGACATGGTCTAGTTAAGAGTGATGTTAAAAAGTGTCCAGCTCTCATGGTTGTGGTCCTCTTTGAAAATACAGTTTCTTGTTTTACATTGCAGTATATGCAATTTTATGTTCCCATTAGGCTCTTCCAGCAGTAATTGCAGTGACAAAATTATTTGCTCTAAGCTCCAAGTTTAGGTTCAATCTAATAGTTGTGGTTTAAAAACCAGGGCTGTTTCCAAACAAGTGCTGGCAAAGCTTTGGTTTGGTTTTGGTTTGGGTTTTTTTTTTTATGTTGGGGGTTACTGGCTTTTATAAGTGACAGTAATGGTTTTCTTGCTTGCTATGGACAAAATACACATTTTCAAGATGGAAACGAAAAATACTGACTCAACACAACATAGAAGTCTTCAAGAAAAGCAAAAACCCTTTTTGTTTGACTTTAAGTGATGAACAGATTGAATTTTGAGGGTTCTGTTGAGAAACTTACAAGTGTTTTACTCTGACCCACAAGGAAATTCCTCTTCCCAATTTCTCTGGAATTCTAAATTAAGAGCCTTTCAATAATAGTGCCACGAATGTGTCTTAATTATATTTTAGGTGTCAGTAGGCGCTAGGCTGGATATTGAATGTAACCATTGCTTTGTTTCCCAGCTTTGCCTGCTCGGAGGCAGCGATGGAGCGCTTTGGGGTGAAGTCGGCTCCGTCGCGGAACCGCTCCAAGACTGCTCTGTATGTGACGCCCCAGGACCGCGTGACGGAGTTCGGCAGCGAGCTGCACGAGGACGGGGGGAAGCTCTTCTGCACCTCCTGCAACGTGGTGCTGAACCACGTCCGCAAATCCGCCATCAACGACCACCTCAAGTCCAAAACACACACCAAGAGGAAGGCGGAGTTTGAGGAGCAGAACGTCAGGAAGAAGCAAAGGACTCTGACTGCCTCCCTCCAGTGCAACAGCACTGCCCAGACAGAGAAAAGCAGCGTGATCCAGGACTTTGTGAAAATGTGCCTGGAAGCCAATATCCCCCTGGAGAAGGCTGATCACCCCTCTGTGCGAGCCTTCCTGTCCCGCTACGTTAAGAACGGCAGCTCCATACCCAAGTCGGAGCAGCTGAGGAAAGCATATCTGCCTGATGGCTATGACAATGAGAACCAGCTCATCAACACTGAAGACCGTTGAGAAGAGAACTGTTTTCATCCTTGTCGTGAAGTTTTACATATTGATGGTGTGGTTTATTTTTATATTCATGCATATATACAGTGTTACATATTGATTTTACAAGCTATTTTGTATTCTTGTAGAAATGACAATCTGCTCCTGAACTTAGTGGTGTGCCACAGATTGTTGCTAACCCTGCTGTGGACTTCAGAGCTACATTGATGTAGAGCTCGTGAGGAATGTAGGGAGCATCCCTGGCATACACCTGATCTCTGTTCAATCCAGCTGTAACTGAGGCTGAGAAAAAGGCACTTGAATGGAGGACCCCACTTCACAGTGCATCCAAGAAGATGGTGTGGTAGGGATTGCTAATCATGGCAGTGGATTGCTTTGTCCGGTATCCTGTCCCTGAGTGACCAAGAAGAGGTGCTGCACCTGTGAAATGCAAGAAGCTCTAGGATGGTTAGTTAAAGTATCACTGCTCTGTTGGGGGAGGACTATTGCAACTTTCTATTCAAGCTTGGTTTACGTTTTGAAACAGGAAACATTTTTCTTCTAGAACACTCTCTGACGCTCTTTGGTGCAACTGTGGATGTATTCATTATCCAGCTTAACCAGCCAGTCTCTTGTACTGACCTCTGAACTCCACTATTCTCATAAGGCTGGGAGTTCTGCAGGTTTGCCATGTCTGCTTTTCTAAAATCATTGTTCCCTTGTCTTGATTTCACATGCCTCCTTCCATTTCAGTGCCAATATTTGAAAGCTGAGTAGACAAACCAGTAACTTGAGTGTGGTTTGCAGTGCAGTTGCTGTCAAGGGAAACTTATGCTGGACCAAGTCCTTAGCAGAGAGGATTAATGCCTTTTTCCTACTAACAGGACTAAGCTAAATCTAAATTGGGGATGACAGAGGCACTAAATTGAGGAGATGGGAAGGATTTTCATTGTGCACAGGAGAAGAGGCTGCTCCATCTCTCCCTGAAGGTCCTTTGCACCTCTGGCCTTGTCATCAGCCTTTCAGTCAAGGGAGGTAAAGGGATTAAAACAGTTTTTAAAGCAGTTACTGCAAAGGCTTTTCAGTACTTGTAAGCACAAGTAGGAAGGCACATACACTTTGAACTTATACTGGAATTACAGACATGGGCTGTATTTCTTACTCTGTGCCATGGCCACATCTATTGGACTGGCAAAAATTAAAATGGGAAATTGAAGAATTTCAATAATGTTACCCTCTCCAAAAACCTAGTAAACTCTTACTGAGCTATTCCAAATTATGATGCCAAATAGTTCACCTCATGCAAGTGTTCTATGAAGGTTTTGAAGGAAATGAGGGAGTATTGTGCAAAGTGCTGGAATACAACTGACCTCTGCCTGCTCTAGATCTCCTGGAGATGCTCTGGGTTCAGAGGTGCCAAGCATCTCCTGGGAGCACAGGAATCCTCCTTCTCAATGGGTACCATGGCATAAGAATGCTTTAACTCCCAAGGGTGGAGCCAGTTGTCCAGCTTCCTTTCCCCAGTAGAGTTTCACAGCAGTTTATTTACAGCAATACCAAGGAATTGCTGAAAAGAGACAAAATGACCAGGTTATTTTGGGTTTGGAGCTATTTCCCCAGCTGTATCTAGAGCAGTCTCCTTTGCTGGGCTGAGAGAGACTTACGTACTTAGTAACAACTGGGCTTTTGTGCAATTAGCTCTGCAGAAATGCACTTGTGTTCCATGTCCTGCAGCCTCCTGCTATTAAACCTGCTGGAATAAATGGACAAAGCTAAGAAGCAGGTGGTTTCTTATCCATGTGCACCAGTCCAGGGGTGCTCAGCCCACTGCTGGTCTAGGACTTCAGACAGAAATAAACAGTAGCAATTTTTTAATCTAATCCTAGAGATCAAGATATGCCTTCCTAGTATCATTTTTTTATTGCACAAGCTTGGGTTTAGCTTAAAATCCTTAACTGCCTTGGGCTAGAACTGTTTAATAAATCTTCTGAAGCCAAGTGAAAAGTAAACTGCCAATAGCCTTTTCTGTCCTGACAAGAACTGAAAGTATTTTCTCACAGCTGCTGTTTCCTTACAGTGAAACAATGTGCTTTAAGTTTTAGTCTTTTTTGAAACCTTAGCAGTGCTATCTTAGAATTGAAGCAAATGGAAAACAATGGCATATTGAGAAAACAAAAACAGCTAGAGAAATGGGATGATTAAAAGGTAGGAATTTGGGCTACTTCACTCAGTTTTTGCTAACATGGGATTTTCCAGGCTGCATGCATAATGATTTTATACAGGATTTGATGCTGTATGTTCTTCCCTTGACTGACAAACTGACAGACATTTTGAAATGCTTCATGGGAACATTAAATAGGCTCTTGCATAATTAAAAAAAAAATCAGGTTACTTTCAGATTTACAGTTTTACATTAAAAAGTTGGCAAGTGTAATGAACTCAGTTTGCAGGACACTGCTGTCTTAATAATAGGATGTTTTCATTTAAAAATGAAGCCACAACACTTTTCAAGCTTTTTTGGAAATCAAGATCTTGACCCATTGCAACAAACATTAATAATGGAGTAAAACTATGAAAAAGAAAGCACTTCCATGTAATCTAGAAAGAATAATGAGTAAGTAAGTTTAGAATCATGAACATAACCCAAATCATCTTTCAGAGAAAATAAGAGTAAGTGGTTGCATTCTGTCATGAAACAAGAGTCCTGCAAACATTCAGAGCATCATTTTGCCAGTATGGCTACAGTTGGATAAAACAACTTTCTTTTAACTGCTGTTGATCTCAGGGAAGATTTACAGCAGTAGTTTTCTCATGTATAAAGCTAAGTAATAACTAAATCCTAGTTTAGAGGCTGTGGTGAAGTTGTTTGAACAGTCTCCGTGGGGGTTTAATTTCTTGTGCAAGAATGTATTTCCTATAAAGAAGAAAACTCTCAGAAGTAAAGGGAGGATGATGTCTGCTTTTCACTTTACATCCATATGTAGGGACAAGCTCTAAGGGATACTTTTTGCCAGGTGGCTTTATGAATATATTTGAACTCTAAATGTAATAGTAAAATAATTAAAAGAAGAGATATCTTCTTCTCTAACCAATACTTAAATTTAGCCAAATTAGCTCAAATTACTGCCAAGTGTTTTCCTTGAAACAACACTTGCAAAGAGTAAAATACAAACAGGAGCATTCTTTGTTGTTTGACTCCTTACATGGACACACCATGATAGTTTCAGCTTGCATGTTCTTGAAAAAACATGAGCAAGCTTCAAAATTTTTAATCATTTTGAAGCCTGTAATTTGGCAGCTCCCATGGGAAGGTGCAGCATTCAGCATAATGAAAGGGAAATCTGTTTTTCAACAGAGAGAGAAACTTGTTCTGCAAAGTATGGGATATTCTCATGATAGAAGGGCTGTTTTGAGCCAGAGCCCCTCTGAGCAATTCTGTTGAGCTGAAGAGTGAGATGCTCCCTGTTCGGTTTTGCAGCATAATGAGCTGGTTTTCAGGAAAAAGGAAAAAAAAGCTGGAAGTTTGGCAAGGATAATCTCTATTTATATTTACATGTAAAGAGAGGCAAGGCTCACTGTTGTTGCATTCACATTGTACTCACTGCTACTTTGTGTAATTTGAGTGCTTGTTGTCTTTGTACAATTTTAAAGTCGTGTCTAACTTTCAAAATATTTTTATTTTAACAAAGCTTCTCACTGTAATAGTGCTATTAGAGTTTAGTCTCTTTCGGTCTAATGAAGATGCTTTATTTTTGTTTTGGTGGTAGGGATGTTTTGTTGATGGTGAGTGGCCACAGAAATGGTTTTATTTAAAAAAAACAAGTCATGAACTTAAGATTAGGTACTAGAGTGAGGCTGAAGATATCTGGGTCCTGCAGTGCCACAAGACTTCCTGTAGGAACAGTAAGACCAGAGTAAGTGATTTAAGTTTTTATATTAAAACAATACTGAAGAGAAATACTTTACATTGTAAAGTTTTCACTTGGTAATGAAAAAACGGTCTCTTTAAAAGAAATAAAGGTATTCCTTTTTTATAGAATTTATGCATGATCTCTTATTTTACCAATCAAGTGCATCAAGAACATGTGGTAGGTCACATAGTGTGGTGTAATATAAGACAGAAGAAATGGATGGGGACAGGAAAAATTAAGGAGCTGCTGTTGTAGCTTAAGGTTGTATCAAATATTGAAGCAGCTGGTTGATTTATCTGTGCAATGACACTGAAGTCTGTTTCAGGACTGGTTGTACAAATCTTCTGTTTCCTGTCAATTCCTGAATTTTCTTCATGGTGACAGAAATTCCCTAAGGATGCCTTCTGCTCCAAGTGAACGCCAGGTGGAATGATCATTGTGCATTTTGACACTTCAGTAAACGATTTGTAGGTACAGGTTCTTGCAACTGTCCAAGGCCTCAGATCTTTTCAGGAAGGGCTTCTGCAATGTGGAAGAATCCAAAAAGGTCACAGTTTGATCCCTCTCCCTTGGGGACTTCATGAAAATTGAGCAAATAACATCAACCCATCAAAAATTATCATCAAGTGTGGGTTTGATTGTTTACACATTTATTTTCCTGAATTCTGACTTGTCTTGACATCTCATAATGGATCAATGATAAATTCAGGCAACCTCTTGACTGATGAATTTATGAATCATTACTTTCTCATTTTCAGTCATTTCCAGGTCACAGCACATTAAGATCAAGTGCTTTTTGTTGTGAAGTGGAAAAGCAGAATAAACATACCCTTTGTAAAGTTTTCTTGTGTGGACAATTCCTGTATGAAACAGCATGTGCACACTTGCAAAATCAATACATCAGTGAGGATTTGTGTGGAAGCTGATGCAGAACCAGGTGAAGCAAATATTTAAAGTAATTCGGCTATGCTACATTTTTATGGTGACATTTTACTTTTTTAACTGAATCAAGGCAGTTCAACCCATATCCAGGATGCAGTAGGATCAAGTACACATAACTTTCAAGCCACAGTGATATTGATAATTAGGTTTGACATTTGTTATTTGCATAGGCTGGAGAACAGACAGCCTGTGGCAGTTCTGCTTTTTTTTTTTCTCATCCCACCACTTTTTTACAAGGGGTTTGGAATTTGTGGCTCATGTGGTGGTGGAGGCCTCCTCTTTCATATCCAACAGCAGGGAGCACATCTCAGGTAGAAGCAGAAAGTGCAGGATGAGAGTTGGGACACAGGAGCTACTGCAGCTCAGCTGAAGATACTGTTCAGTAGTTCTGTTCAGAGCTGGAAGAAGAGTAATTAGGGGCTTTAGAGGTTCTTAGGAGGGGTATGTATATTGGTTTGCCTCAAGTGGTTTTTTATCTGTCCTCCAGTGTACAAAATAGCTCTCAAATTCAGCATTGGATTTCACCGCAGTAATTGAGACCTTCTCACCTTAATTCTTCTATAATTAGTTTCAAATTGCTTCCTCCCTCCCCTTCTTTCTGAAGCCTGTCATTACCTCAAGATAAATCCAACAGCTACAATACCCATGGTTGCCCTTAGGGAAGTGTTTTACAGACAGCAAACCCCCGAGTGGAGCTTTACCCAGCTCTGGATTGAATGAACTGACCCCCCTTGTGAGAGCACCCAAGCTCAGCCTACAGTTCAGAACCTGGCTCAAGATGTGTGCTTTGGTTCAGCAAGGCTCAGCTCATCTCCTGAAACTGAAATTGCTGAGGGAAAAGCAGGGAGATGCAGACAATCTCATGTTCTGAAGGAGGAAAGGACTTGTATTGAAATGAAGGAGCTGATCCCTCTTTTAACAAGGAATGACAGGAGTAAGGCCTGGAATGGGCTGCAGGGGCCACCTTGGCTGGTGCAGCAGCAAATCCTGAGAGCTCTGTGATCACCAGTGACAGAAAAGGAGCTGATGGGACACTGAAACGCTGCTGCTCCTTTAAGGCACTAAAACCTCCTTCATGCAGTATTAAAAGGTAATTTTCAGCAGACTTCCTGCAGCCCACTCTCAGAACGCTGTGTCTCACTCTGTGGTTTCCTGCAAACAGGAAAAATGAAGCCCCAAAATAGAACTTTGGTCTTGTCAGAAGAAAAACTGAGGTGGGACAGAAAGAACATTGCATAGATTATGGTTGGGATTTTTTCTTTTCACTTGCATTCAGTAAAGTAGCAACAGGCATGAGAAAGGGGACTGCATCCAGTGAAGATAGTTTCTCCCTATGGCAATACTCAGGTCTGAATTTCACCCTGTATTTTTGGAGCCTCTTCCTCCAAAATAATAGTATCCAACACAGAGAACTGTGCTAGTTGTTATGTTTAAATTGAATTGGTTCTTTAAATTCAATTGCACTGAATAAGGCTTTTTCAATACCTGGGGGCTGTTAGGGTTCAGCAAAGTTACTGAGTTACTACAGGCAGTGCAAATCAGTGCCCAGCTGGTGACATCTTTTTCTGCCAATCCCCTTTCCTAACTTAGGATTAGGATTCTCATTCCTTCCTTTGACAAATACTTATTTTATATTTATTTACCATTTACTATCCCTTGAAATATGCTTTTAAAGCAAAACTAGACTCTTGCAGTGCCTCAAATCCATGGACTGAGATAAAAACAATTAAAAAATCTAAATTACCATTTGGAGATCGAAAATATCTCATTTGTATCTTAATGATACAATAAAAATAGAATGGCTCAAGGTGGTAATTAAGTCTCAACAAGAGAATAACTTCCCTGAATAACCAATTTTTCTCTCTGAGCTGGCTGTGGATGCAGCCATCAGGTGTCTTCACTGCACAAAAATGCAATTTGTGGTAGGAGTGTTTTGGCTCAAGTGGAGCCCTGCTGTGTGTGCAGTTACACTCAAGGAGTTTTCTTCCATAAATATTTTGCCTATAGGCTGGATTGGAATTTTTGTCAGCTTTTTCAGTTCCTCACAAACATCAGTATCATTGTCCTGATCATCATGCACTCAATCCAAACACAAAAATTTTGATAGAAAAAAAGAAATCCAAACATAACATTTCAGAAAGTTGTTCTCTTTTGTTTTCTCCAAAATATTACTCTGGGAAAAAAAACCTGGTAATTTAGACTTTGGTAGGCATTTGCATTTTAAGCAGAAGTGATAATTGCTATAAACAAAATTCCTGTTTGACTTCAGTTTGGTTCTAACTTTATGAAGAAACTTTGCATGGGCAGAGGTTTTGGGGAAGGTTCAGCTAAGTGCTTCAATGTCTTAAAAATATTTAGGGGGAAAAAGTCTTAAGGACATGCTGAAAACGCAACACACAAAATCCAAATTACTTGTCCTTATGAAGATGCTGAGAACAAGCAGCAGAAACAATCATCCCTTATAGTACAGATTACTATAAATTAAGGCATTAATGCAAATTGAGACAATTCAGATGTGTTTGACATCTACCAGCTTGTGAATAGTGAATTTTTTCAGCTTCTTAGCTCATTAATGTTGAATTAATCATACAGAAGCAGTGAACAAGTTTAAAATCCTGCTGTGCATCTCTCCTCTCTGCTATATTGCTTCTTGTAAAATCAAAGCCTCACTTGCAGGAGCATCTTTCAAAAATCAAAAAAAATCTGCAGCTTTGTTCATTGCACTGAGGGGACCCAGGAGTCAGAGAAGGAAAAAAGATGTTTTTTAAACCCCCAGGACCATCTTCTCTTTCCAATTCCTAGAGAATAAAGGTCTCTCCAGTCATGCTGATAAAAAGGATATTCCTGAACATTCTTCTGGTAATGCTGGCTCAGAGCAATTATCAAGTTTACAATAAGATGTGGCCTCATAATTAAACCTGTCTATAGCTATTAAACATTACATGTGGAGAACAGAAACCAAAGCAGTGCTCAGTGCACCCTGGAGATAATATGTCTTACTTTATTACCATAGCAGAGCTTCCTAATTTAATTGAAGAGGATGATAATGATAATAATAGAGAAATACTCAGTAACTGTGCAGATAAGAACTCCAGCACCTGAGGACCAAATACATTTTGCATCATGGCCAAAGGCTCTTCCTATAAAGGGTCTGCAGCAGTTTTTGAATAAGAGGGTCTGCTAATTTGGACTGATGTGAGGACTGTATTTGCCCAGTATACTCCTAATATAATTTTTATTTTCTTTTGTTTAATGAGATTATTTTGTTTCAAGTTCTTCTTGGCTGCTGTCGTCCAGGAGACGTAAGTGTTACCATGGAAAGGAAGAAAATCCTACAAAAAAGCTTAGAGCTGCTGCAATGGATGCACTCAACTGCTGTTCGAACATCTCAGATACATCCACTGATGAATTGGTCAACACTGATAAAGCACTGCTAAAATGATACAAATTACTACAAATACCAAAATGATGTTTATAGGAGCATCGGAGAGAAAACTCTTGCAAGTCAGTCTCTACAGAACCATGATGGAAATAATTTTTTTCAGTGTACATCCATTTTATCCCTAAGTTTTTCCAATCTTGTTTGGGTTTTATTTTGGTCAAAAGTAAGCTGGGAGTTGAAGCCAACTTATTTAAGCTTTGTATGTTGCAGAGCTATCCAGAGACAAAACAACGAGAGCCCCAGAAAACCCACAGGTGTACACCAGAAAAACTACATTACTGCTTCTTTAAAATGGGGGGAAAAGAAGTGAAAAGGAATAAAATTCAATTCTATTTGCAAAATTACATTCCTCAAAAAAATCCCAGTGGTGATATACATATGTACAATTACTAAAATAAAATTTTCCATCATTCCTTGAGGAGCCTTCTCTGAAGTTCGGGGAAGGTGTTTAATGAGTTGCAGAACTGTTGTGCTCATTACAAGGAAGAACTGGAGAATCCTCCTTACCTGCTGCTGGAATATCTTTGTATGTTGGGAGAGATGAGAAGTTCAGTACCCTGAATAGTACAGCAGCAAAGTATCAAACAGGTATGTGAGAACAAATGAAACAGCTCTTAACTCTGTCTTCACATTTTGCATTGTAACAAGTGCCACTGTATTTCCATCTGTGCATTGATCCAAACTTCCACCAAATGCTTTTGTGGTGAACTCTGACCATCTGTGTATTTTAACCAGGCTCTTTCTTCTTCTTTGAAGGTCAGAGGGAGGTGGAAGACTCTGGTTCTTAACCATGGCCAAAGTGATCTGTGCTGAGAATGCTGATCCTGGGAGAGGAAAGAACTTTTTAGGCCAACAGAAGGATATCTTAATATTGCTGCTTGCAAACTTGCAGTTTGTTGTGAATGTTGATGGTGTAAAATGACCATGATTCTGACCAATGACAACTGAAGACTACAAATTAAAAGTGATACATGTGCATGGCATGTAAAAGTGAGACTCTGTTTGGTGTGTGGGATTGGTTATGTCAGAGGATATTAGATCATTATGACACCCATTGATATTTTGTTCCCTAGTTCAGTTTTGGGGTTCATTTCTTTCTTGATGTTTTGCTTATATGAATAGGTTTCTGCCGTTAACAGAGGGCAGATTGCATTCACTTCAGTGTTTCCCAGCTGACAACTCTGTGTTCAATTTTCTTCATGCCTACTACCTGGAAGGTGAAGAGAAGTTATCAAGACTTCCTAAATCTAAGGATAGTCAGCATCTCTTGTCCTGCTTGCCTGGAAAGTACTCGTGTGCCTTTCAAGCCACCTTTCTTCATTGTTTCCAGAATTTCATCTGTAATGGAAAGTGCACTGTTTATAAATGAGTAGAAATTGCTTATAAAAGACAGTTCTAAGGTAATCCCTCAAGCTGTAAAGCAAAGTTTATAAACTGTCCTCTTACCCTTTCAGGCAGGAATTTTTATGCAAAATAATCTCCCACCAAGAACAAATAAAGCTCATAATTTACAAACTGAAGTTCAGTATTTTGCTAGAATTCTGTATGAAGCTAAACCGTAGGAGAAAGTGACATTTGTAGCATCGTCTCACAAAAGCTGCCTAATAAATCAGGTGTGAACAAAAATCTTGACATTACATGATCACTTGTGGCCATTAAGCATTAGATCAGAAGAAACAAATCCAAATCTTTTCTCTACACCTGTAAAATGAAAATCACATTTCCAACTAAGCCTTTTAGGTTAACACCACCATTTTCTTCCATAAGAAAGAATTGGCCTGGCTTCATTAATTAGTTCAGACTTAATTAACTCACCATTCAGACTTGGAACTGAACTCTTGCAGAGCTGCTGGGGACCTACACACTTTCATTTTCCAAACTAGCTTGGGGAGTTCTTAGTTTTGATAAATGTTGATCACATTTATCACATTTATTTTGATCACAGCTTGCATTTTGGGTCTAGCTGTGATCAGCATTTTGATTTATACCATGTTAAACCTGGTTTGGCACATTTCAATATCCTAGGGCAGTGATCACCTGGATTATTTTCTTTAATTGTTACCAAGTAGAATAATCCTCCTGGTGAAAGCAGGTCTGGTACTAATGGGAAAACTCTATCCATTACTTCTCTGCCCTGTTTGCCACCAGCCCAGGATGCCTCTATTCCACAGCTTTTCACCTAGCAAGAAGGAAAGCAAAGATTGTCATAATACCGAATGATTAAACTGTCCCAACAAGTGACAGTAGCAATACCATTTTTACTATGTATTTCAAATTTTTCCTACCTCTTCAGAAGGTGTTACCACATATGGTGGGTTAAACAGCAGTAGATCAACCTTCCCATTTAACCTTGGAGATAATCCTTTGACCTGTAGGTGAAGTTGATGATTCTTTTGTGTGGGGTTTCTTTTTGGAAACATGAAGAATGCAAATATTTTGTAAAAATGCAGTTACATAGTGCAGTTGGTCAGCCATTTTAAATCCCATTTATTGTTGCCTATCTATATAATCTTTTATAAACATATATATTCGGGATTAAAGAGATGAGAAAATTATCTTTTCTCCATATCAAATGTTGTGAGAAATCAAAAGTAACAATATATGTAAGTTCTCATTAAATCAGAAAAGGCTGAGAACGAAGAACTGCATAACTTTAGACAAAGGGCTATAATGTCAGGCCACTACAGAATTCCTTATCCAGGATTTTCCAAACTATATCTACAGATTTTTTTTTTAAAGTAATTCAATAAATGTTCAGAGCTTAATTTTGAATTTTAGAGCTTGAGTAGTTTGCTGGGGTTTTTTTGCCTTGGCAGGGGGTGATGTCCAGAGGTCCCTTCCAACCCTAACTATTGTGTGACTCCATGATCTCCAGTAGGTATAAAAAAATTATACAAACTATGAAGGGGATACTATTGAAACATCTCTCTTACCAAGTCAGTAATGACAGGCTGCAGGTGAACATTGTTAAGCAGAGCTGTCTCCTGGGTACAGTAAGCTGCCATGGGGTTGATATCTGTGCATCTAAAAGGGAAATATTACAAAGTGTAAGCTGTAGGCTACTGTACCTGGAAGTTTAACCCTATGAACCACAACCTAATTTACAGAATCACAGAATACTCTGAGTTAAAAGGGACCCACAAGGATTCCGCCGAGCAAACACAAGTGTAGGCTTAGCAATTTGTCTGAGAAATGGGAAAATGGATTTCTAGTCACAGCACTACTTATTTGTTACAGAACCCGTAGTAAATAATTCAGGCTGCACCATAATCTCCGAAATGCTCAACAGACTCTCTTTGCTTTGATTTGTGTATCTACAGAATTGAGAAAAGAATAGTTTTTAAAATATGAAAATGAGAAATATATATGAGAGGGCTAAGCATCCTTTATTATTTCATGCAACAGTTTAGGTGCTGTTATACTTACATGTACAGTGCACTGGGTCCAAGGATGGAAGAAGCCAGAAATGTTGAAACCACACCAGATCCAGATCCTATTTCAAGGCAGATCTCGACTCTAAAGAGAGAAAACTCTGGATGACTTTTGTTTGTAACATACAAGAGCACTGAAACAGATACAGAATTGGTGAAAACAGTGTTACAGATCACGCTGTCGTCCCAAACAAGCTAAAGTAAAGAATCATAGACTATCCTGAGCTAGGAGAGACGCACAGGGATCATCCAGTCCAACCCCTGGCCCTGCACAGACACCCCAACAATCCCACCCCGTGCATCCCTGGCAGCGCTGTCCAAACACTTCTTGAGCTCTGTCAGGCTGGTGCTGCGACCATTCCCTGGGGATCCTTTTCCAGTGCCCCACCAGCCTCTGGGAGAAGAGCCTTTTCCTGATATCCACCCTAACCCATCCTGACACAGCTTCAGGCCGTTCCCTCAGGTCACAGAGAGCAGGATCAGTGCTGGCCCCTCCGCTGCCTCTCATGACGAAGCTGCAGACAGCGATGAGGTTCCCTCTTCTCCAGGCTCAAGAAGCCAAGCGCCCTCAGCCCCTCCTCGCACGGCTTTCCCTGCAGCCCTTCCCCATCTCCGCAGCCCCTCTGGACGCTCTCTAATGGCTCTGACGCCCCTGTGACAGCAATCCCCCCTCAGCTCACCCCTCCCCGGCTCCCCTGCCTGCCCTGCCGTACCGAGCCTCCCGCAGGCTGCCCGCGTCCCGCTCCAGCGCATCGAGCAGCAGGAAGGTGTCCTCGGCCGGCTCGTACACGTCCCGAAAGGGCCCCCGCGGGCCCAGGTGCCCGTACCGCGGGGTGGGCAGCGCCATCCCGGCCCGCCCGGGCCCGCATCCGGGGGAAGGGGAGGGACAAGGGGAGGAACAGGGCGCGATGTGCCCGCCCCTCCTCAGCGTTGCTGGGTGGCGCTCAGATGTGCTAGCCCTAAAATTCCGGCAGGTGTGGTGGCGTCTGATCACACTGACCGTGTGTTAAACACCCTCGGTGTGTCAGCGTGCACAGCGGTCCCCCCGCGGGGGCCCCTGAGGGCGGACAGGGAGGGCGCTGCTGCTCCTGCTCCTCCTGTCGGCGTCGGCTGCACGAATGGGGTTTCCATCACGAGAACGGCCACAGGGAGTCAGCACAAACCCAAGGGAAGGAGGTGCTGAGGAAGCTTCTGAAACGCACGGGGGAAACCCTTAAGCAAAAAAGCTCTATTTTCTTGTCATAAAAAGACTATATTTCTGTGATTCTTAGCCAGCAACACTCGACAGCATCTTTATATACCGACCCTGTGAACTTCAGAGTCACATAACCCCGGAATGCTTTGGGGTGGAAGGGACCTTAAAGGTCATCCTATTGCACCCTGCCATGGGCAGGGACACCTTCCTCTAGCCCAGGTTGCTCCAAGTCCCAATGTCCACCCTGGCCCTGGACGCTTCCAGGGATTCAGGGGCAGCCACAGCTTCTCCGGGCAGCCTGTGCCAGGGCCTGCCCACCCTCACTCCGTAAAGAATTTCTTCCTAATATTCACTCTAAACGTGCTCTCTGTCCATTTGAAGCCATTCCTTGTCCTGTCACTCCAGGCCCTTGTAAACTGTCTCCATCCTTCTTGCAGGCTCCTTCAGGTACTGGAAGGCTGCAATTAGATCATCCCGAAGCCTTTTCCAGGCTGAATAATCCCAACTCTCCCAGCCTTTCCTCCCAGCGGAGCTGCTCCAGCCCTCTGATCATCCTGGTGTCTGCTCTGGACTCTCCAACAGCTCCAGGTCCTTCCTGGGCTGGGACTCCAGAGCTGGAGGCAGTGCTCTAACAAAAATGAGGCTCTGCAAAATTAAGAATTGAGGAAAAATTTCAGGGCACAGATGAGATTAATAATTTTCTCTACACAACAAAACCCCAAAAAATTCTGATCAAAAGCAGAAGAAAGAACTGAGCAGATTCTAATTCCCATGAAATATCCCCATTAAATATCTGTGTTGGGTTATTAATGCACTGAAGACTCAAATTTTGAATGAGGTGACTGTCTAGGTCAATGAAGGAAAAAGGTGATGTTAACCAAGTCAGTGCAATCAGATATTCAGAGATTATTATTCACAGATCTAAAGATGAGGTTTTAACTCAAGGATTGTTTTTGTCCTGTCATGGAAATGAAACTACCAAGCTTTATCTTAAAATAGGCTCCACTATCTAAAAAAAGCAATTCTAGAAACTCAGAAGTTCAGAAAATGTCAGTTTCCAGAGTAAATTAATTCATGGACCTGATCTTGTACTAATATTACCTTTTAATTTAAAATGTTACTTTCTCTTCAGGACACAATACCAGGTTTTTTTAGCTCCAAAGGAAACATAGTAGATGCTCCATTTCATCTGCCTTCCCACAGATTTGCTGCTGTGCCAGAGAAACAAGTACTTGTAAAACATATTAAGCTTGCATAAAATTCCATTCCTTTGGCCAAATGAAGTCATGTTAGAAGACAGAATTTTGCATTGTGCCCATATTAGGAAAATTAATTCTTCAGATATATTTTTTTAATCTCTCCAGGTGGTCAAGCTTTGGAGTGCAGTAGGAGAAATGACTTCACCTTCTTCAGCTGTACTTGTTATTATTTTTGGCTGTTTCATACTTCATGAAATCTGGTTAATTATTATTGGGGGGGTTTTTTTAATACTTCTAAGTCCTTGTGGGTGAATTTTATAAAACATTTATTTTTACTGCTTATATAACGACCTACCTAAAATGTTTTTCTTGGTAGACAACTGTAATGTTTTTGCCAAAACAGATTCTATTTCAATTTTGGGAAATTGTTGGAAAGCTGATATTCCCATTTTTCAGCGGTGCCTGTGCCATGTTATTAAACTGGGCTTTATGGAGATGAAAAATTGGTCTTGACAGGAATCATAACCATTTGTTTACACTATGCTGTATGGCTTCATCCCATTTGGAATTCAGTGCCATGTCTCTCATACAGAATCCTTAACCCATGATTTCCTGTCAGCCCTCACAGGCTTCCTCTGTAAAATTCTCAAACATTTCACAGATGCATTTCCTGGAAGAGACCTAGGCCTGTGCAGGACCTGTGAATTCTCCTGTTTTGCTGCATTTGAGGAACTGGAGCCACCAGGATAACTGCAAAGACAGAACTGCTAAGAGAAGGCTGCAAGAAACCTCATAAATTCTTTCTTCAACTGAGCGAGTATCTTCCTAAAAGTAGATAATTTTCTTGCCGTCATTATTTCTAATTAGAAGATAACACTTTGGTGCTCTAATAATTAGAAACCCTGTAGTTCGTGGCCTAAATACAGAGGGGATAGGTTTTATACTCACTCTTCTGGCAAGTATGTAAACTTAAGCAATTCTTTTCACAGATTTTCTTGGTGGATTTGTAGGCAAAGAGAAGTTTTGCCCTCGTCAGCCCTTGTTCTGCTTGGCTAAATAAAACATGCTCTTAAAAGCTTCCTGTCACAAGATATTATTTTCATTTCTCTTAACACACTTCTAGACTTTCTGCATTTAGGTTCAAGTCTGACTTCACCCTGAATGTGACTGGTACAAAATATTACAGATAATGCCTTACTGATGCTTTGGAGAATTGACAAGCCTCATTATCTCTTTTGGAACTTTCATGGTACATCCCAGGATCACGGCTGCACTTGCTTTGCAGAAATGTTTTTCGCCTTTTTGTGATCAGATGGTTTTCCTAAGTTTTCCTCAATAATTTCCAAATTACTGACCGCAAAGTGAGAATTCTGTAGCATTTTATTGGTTCTAAGAGTTCCCTTTTTGCATGCCTATTGCTCACATTCTGATCATTTCGTTTTAAATTGATGTCTCCTGATTTCTTGTTGTCATCACAGGGATGCCAAGGATCCTCATAAAAACACTAAGCAAAATCAGCCCCAGGAGTGATATTTCAGGGAATCACCAGCATTAACTTTGAACTTGTCACTATTCCTTTTCAGTATGGTGTATGACTAACTTATAATTAAGTTTTCTGTTCACTTCATGCTCCTGCTGCCAATTCCAGCTTAGTTCATACTTTTCCATATAACATGACATCTCCAGCTGCATGGGAGTCTAAGTAGATTAATTTTTGGTGTTTAAAAATGGAGACAGACACTGCAGTAATGTAGCCAGCTGTCCTGCCTCTGCCACACGGCCAAAATCATCACTCAGCTGTTAATTGTTGTCCCAGGTCAGTGGTACAGAGGTCCTGCTCCTTTCTTTCTTCTCCTCTTGAACACATGTCCAGACCTTTTTGCTCTAGTATTTAATATCTTCAATAGAAATGTAGAATTGTAAAATGGGTCACCTTCCACTAACCCAGCTTACTCCAAGCCCTGTCCAACCTCGCCTTGAACACTTCAAATTTTAATAATTCTTATTTTATATTATATGTTATAGCTTCTAAGACTTAGCTTTTTTAGTGATCAGTCTTTTACCCTATTTCTTTTCGACACAATATCATGCTTGAGATGGTTATTTAACCAATAAGCTTTGAAGCCTATTCCTGCTCTCATTCATTCCCTTGCTTCCATCTCTTACCTCAATCAAATATTTTCATCCCCTTCTGACCTTGGCATACTTGAATAATGGCTCATCATTAAACTAAGGCCAAAAAAAAATCATCTTTTTACTGCTTTCCTGGCTATTAAGTGAAGAGCTCTTGCTGCTGTTGATGTTAAAACCACTTGGATGTTACTAATTTCTAGTCTTTGGATAATTAACTACTTTTTTCAAGTGTCACATTTCCCAATTACCCTTTCTACCCTTCTGAGTTCCCTAACATACCAAAAGCCAAAACATGGAGTTTATATTCCAATAAAACTCCCCATTCTCCACAGATACTGTCAGGTGAATCAGTGCTGGGTTTTACACACTGATTTTTTGCTCAGGTGAATAGCTCCAATCTCTTTTCACTTCCTTGCTTCCCTCCTGACTGATGAAAATCCTTGCCCTTACATCATTGCTGCAATACCTCATGGCATGGCTGTGGGATTATTCGACCTGCTCAGGAGAGGTCCAGGGATGACATATTCGAGAGCAGGAGTGCTGGACACTTGTTTACAGCCCTTCCTGAGAAGATCCCAGAGTGCATGTTAAGCTTTAAAAACCAACTGCCAGCTCTTGAAGGAATTATTACATCACTCCAATGCTGAAATGCAGCTGCCTCAGGGGGAAGGCAGGGAATTTTTAATAGTGCACAAAAGTATTTCAGCACTTCAGAAGAGAAAGTGAATAATGCCATAATCAACTGAGCAGAAAGGAATGTTTAGTAAGTAGTCATATATAGTTGTTTTAACTGGATTTAGGCCAGAAGCCTGGGAAAAACTTGCTGCTAATGGCAAAAATGGAATTGGGGTTTTTAGGTCACCGATGACCAAGTCCTTTGGTTTTCATATGCATTTTAAACCACAGCACCTGAAGCAGCAGGGTCGTAGTGGAGCTTTCTTTTGTAACTGGTTACCAACATTTCCTCCTTCAGTGGGCAGGAAAGATGTGTGATTTCCCCAGGAACTCACAAGAAATTAAGTTCTATCCAGGCCTGTACAGAGAAGCAGCAATGCCACAGTCAGGTTAGCAGGAGAGGAAATAAAACTGGAAGTATTATTCTACTATTATATATATTGATTTTGAAGTATATAAGCATACAGATATCTGTAATGGCTATAATTAAAAATCCTATTTTATGTAATATCTGTTACCCAATGATGTATATATATATATATATATTTTTTTTTTAATATATATATATATATCATATTTTTTGTGTCCTGGTTTTGTAAAGAAGCTCATAAATAGGTGATGGAAAGCTGTTGAAGCCAGGAAAAGACTCTGACTTTCTGGAGAATAGATTAGGATGGGAGACAAGGGAAGAGTAAGAATAAAAAGTGATTGAAGCTTTTAAAATAGTGAATGTTGAAAATTACATTGTATGAAAGGAAGAAATTGAAACTCTGAGTGAATTCTTGGGAACTCATAAAATTAAAGACAAAAAAGGTTTTCCCTGTCTGTATTTCCCTGTCTGTATTTTAGTATGAAAACCTAATAAAGAGATATTTTAAAGGGTTTTTGCTTCAAAACAACCCTTGAAATGTTCTTCATAATGACATTCTGAAATCATACATTGTTCAGTCAAAAACAGAACAGCAAAATCTGGCCCATAATGAGGGATTTTATGGCAGTACAAGACAGAAGCAAACTGCCACCAATATAATCTGAGTGCAAGGGACTGTGGATGAGAGGCCGTGTTTTCTATGGCTGTCCATAACTTTATATCAAGACTCGAATTACTTTTCTTAGCTTTTTTTAAGGAAAAGTAATAGAAGAAGGCACAGAAAAGCGCAACTGAAAGAAGAAACTGAATATATTGTGGGAAGGAACCTGAAGATTAGCATATTCCTGGCTGAGTTAGGCTGATCTACAATCAGAATGTGAGATTTGTGAAGCTTATTTATTTTTGGCTTGTAACATTTTCATTGGACTACACCCAAACTGAGTCTTTGTCCAGCAACAACAAGCTCCTTAAGTTGTGCGGTTTTCACACTCACACCTGTTAATATATTTTAAAGGAAATACTAAAAATATGTTACAAGTAGAGACATAACATATGTCAGTAAGAATGAATGAGGTGATTTAGAATTGAAACCTTCAAGGTGCCTGGTTGGTGAGCCATGCTCCAAAGCACTGCAGGTTGACCTCAGCTGGATCCAGGAAAATTGCTGTGATGGATCCTTGTCACTCCTATTCCCTCACTTTGGTCTCTTAGTGTGGGGTTCAAGTTTGCAAGAAATGTTGGAAAATATTTTGTGATGTGATGGTGAGTTGAGACAAAGCCCTGGAGATTTGCATCTGCTGCATGTCAACTTGGAGGGCTGAACTCAAATATTTTTGTCCCTTTCAGCAGCAAGTCCCCATCTGGAAGCAAAGAGGGATTTGAATTGCAAAGGCTGAGAAGTTGAGGAGCAACTCACAGGGACAAATTTCCTAGCAAGAAGAAACATAGAACAAACAAAGAAAACAATAAAAATGCTCTTTGCTTTAGAAAGATCTAAACAGTTCTTGTTTTGTGTAAGATTAATTGCATTTTTTCCTTTTTTGGTGAGTCTGCAAAGGTTTTCATCAGCTGTCACCTGTATCAGTGGTACTTTGGAATATGCCAGAAGATCGGGGCGATATTTGAGCTCCTTGGCACCTTTGGTGCCTAAACACAAGGGCTGCCAGCATCTTGGGGGCTTTTGGGGACCTAATTCAGGAAAGGGAAAAGGGAGTACTAAGGTGGAGTACTGCTTCTGAAGGGAGTAAATCTATGATATCCTCACTTTGCAAACAACAGCCTTTGGAAACATAGCTTTGAAATGTAATACCCTGAGTAGATGTTCAGTCAAATATTTAGAGAGAGATGTAAGTAAGCTCTAGGAGTGAAAATTTGGGAAGGGAACAGAAACTTGTAAATAGATACACAAATAAGGTCACTCTTTAATAGGTTCACGGCAATCGCACATGGAAGAAAAACATGACAGTACACGTGTTAAAGAAAGCAAAAATAATCAATCACTGGGAGCTGGGCTGGTGTAATTAGTAAATGTAATTCTCCCAAGTCAAATTAATTTTTTCTAAAATATGCTAGATATTACCATGAAACCTATCAAATAAAAATTCATATAGCCATGCTTTTTCATTGCCAGCTTAAAATAACAATACTGACCTTGGCATGAAGTAATTTCTTGAGATTAGTGACCAGCTTGGGTTAATGATCCTTGGCTGTGCTGCTGACCTTCATCTCCTCCCAGCCAGGCATTAATCCTCAGAAAATTTACTGCATCTTGATTGTTATTGTTCACACATGTCCAAGCCTCAGGAGCTGGGGCAAACATGTAAGTGGTGCTTTGCATCAAAACTCTTACAGCAAAAACCAAAGCAAGAACAGCTTTGGAACTTTAAAAAAATTGGAAAGGCAAATCATCTGATTTTGATCAAAGAATTAGTAACAGCCCTGACTGTGCACTGCTCTCTCTGTATGAGTCTTGGAGCAGTTATTGAAGAGAATTACAGAATACAAAAAATGTAGCCCTTGGCATTGACTATCAGGGTCAGGCATTCCTGAAACTGCCATCAACTTTGAATTTAAATGCCAAGTACAATATTTTGCCTTGATGCAATTCTTCCAAGTACCATCCATCCTCCTTGTGCTGGAAGTGGTGCAAATCAGAACAATACTTTTCTGAAGGTATGAAATGAGTGGGAAGGTTTTGGCTCATCAAGCCTTTTTCACTACCCACGGGTCACATAATTAATTCTTGCACTTAGCTACAGCTTGCAGAGGGAGATGATGAGGCAGAGGGTTTGCCTAAGACCTTATAAAAAACCATATGTAGAGTTATAATTAGAAAATGAGATGTTTCTAGTTAATACTGATGTTGGTGTTCATTCCTGAAGACTTTTTTCTTCACTGTGCTAAGGATGTGATATTTATTCACCTGATGATGGTGAACAAACCAGAGTTACCTTTTCTAGCACCAAGAATTTCATCAGAGCTCCAGATTCAGAAACAAATAGGAAGAAAAATAGGTGATATGATCCTCCTTTCTACAGTTGTTTGAACTGGCAGTTCTGGAAAAAAAAAAAAAAAAAGAAATGACACAAACCCCATGACTGAAATCAGACATAAATACTTCACTGTATCAGAGGTCTTACTTTTAAATTCAGATCTAACTAAACAACTTCTTCCTTCTGAAAAGGAACAAACAAGAAGTTTGAGTAGGAAGACATCCTAGAATATTTTAGCCATGTCAGTTAATGTCTGTAGAATTTATTTAAGCAATAACACTTTTCCTTGAAAACTAAAGGCTTTGAAGGCCTTGGCAGATCCATCTTCTTCCATTTTTTGTGACTTTCTTGTCCCAGTTATTTACCAGCTTAGGCTCTACATTGCCTCCCAGCAGCATTCTGGCTAAGGGGAATCATATGAAAACCTTGGAAATGCTGTATTTTAACCAACAGTGCAGATAACCCATGAAAAATGTCAGGAATTTATTTCCCCCATAAACAATTAATCACAATGTCTTCCCAGCATTCCCATGTCTGCCAGTCTGGAGAGGCAAATACCTGAGGACAAAGAATAAAACACCTCCTAAATGTTTTATTTCCAGGGCAATTCCTGACTCTATGCAGATGTGGATGGAGCAAGTGAAGGAGTGGTTTTCCCAAGAGAATAAAAGGCACCAAAATGCTTTTTAAAGACTTCATGAAGACTGTTGTGCATTTTTTAATGACAATAAGAAGTCATCTTCCCGCACTATAAATAACTTTGTAAACCTTCCATTAGAACTATTTGCATTAACATAAGCTGTATCCAAAAATCCAGTAAAGTCTTTACAAACTGAACATTTTACTGATAGTTTCCCTACTACATCTTCATAACAAAAATGTACAAACAATTTGGTTTTTCTCTAGTTCTAAGAGGATTTTACTGAGATAAAAGGAGACATTCAGGAGTTGGTCAAAACACTAATTTTAGTGTAAATTTAGTACCTTGCAGTGCAGGGGAGGAAGAAGGAAGATTTTAAGGGAGACTGAAAGAACTTATTAAGAAAATATGAAAATAACAGGACTTCATTTTTTCAGCTGATCTGTGACACGAACTGAAAGATTTTGTTCTCCATATCTCTTTTGACCTCCTGGCATTTCACTAACATGAAGTTTATCTAAAAATTCTTTTTTCAAATATTGGTTCTAGTGTCACACTGACATTGCAATATGATTGGTATTTTTATAAATGTCAGCGTGCAGGTAATAAACATTGATGATTTAACTAAGGGCGAAAAGTTATGGATGGCTCATCACTCAATACTATTCCAGCTCTGTCTCAATATCCCATACCTGAGGCAAGCATCCTGAAATATTTAATTATTGATTACCAACAGCCAGCTTAAAAAGATTTTGAGGAATGGAGAGCTATCAACAATGAAATACACGGTTTTGGTATCTCATCAGAGATTTCTCTCTTTTTTTCTTCCAGAAAAGGAATATATTAATGAAGACCTCAGGTTAGTAGATAGATATAATCCTTAACTTTAGAATGCCTCACTTTGCAACAAAAAATTATTAGTTAAAATGGCTAATGTGCATGTAAAGGAAGAAGAGGGACTAAATTAATATACTCCAAAATTCAAAAAAATCCCTGCAATAAAGTTAGTGGATATCTCTGCGATAAAAGCATTTTGTGTGGAGATCTTGATGTCGGTATTTTTCTGCTTTGTTAATGATGATGTTCAGCAGTCTGCTCCAGACAGGACAGTTAAGTTCCATCTGGATGAAGGCAGCAGGGCATTGCTACCTGGCAAGAGGCCTCTGGCCATGCCTGAAGGCACACCCTGGATCAAATCCAATCCATATCCCTGACTGTGGACAAGAGCAGAAGAACAGGGCAGAAGTGTGAGGATATTCCCATTACAGCGCTTTGTCTTGCAGGACATGGAAGGCATGGAAGGAAGTGTTTCATTTTCTGATCTCCCAAAATTAGCAAGCAACATCCATCCAGGGCAGAGACCAGCCTTCCCCTCCTGATGGTGGGAGAGCAAGTCTGTCACTGCTGTGGCACAGGGAAGGACAGATTCGGACTCTCTTTGGTTCACAAACTGCAAATTCGGGGTCCACAGAGAGTTGGGGGAGAAGTGAGGATGGGCTGCACACACTGCTGGCCTGATTCAAAGCTATATGGAGCGCCTGACACAGCTGAGTCTTGGACAGGCGTCTAGAGGGGTCTTCTCTGACCTGTTTTCTTGTGAGAAAATAGAGAAAATGCTCAAATCTACCGTTCCACCCACTTTCATCCACCTGAGGAGTTTGGACTGTCCTTTCTCCCATGCAAGGAAGGACCAAAGCCACTGTGGTCATTCCTGATATGTCCGTAAAGATATCCGTGATAAAGCCTGCAGAGTTTTCTAGGCAATCTATTGCACATCTACACTTAAAATTAGAAAGGGCTTTTCAAAATGCCTATTCCAAACAGCTTTCTTTTCAGTTCAAGCCAGTGGCTCCTTGTTTCCTCCAAAGAAATAAGATAACTCCTTGGAATGTGTCCTGCAGTGAAAGATTGTTGTTGTGTCTGCCACTTTGGGCACTGTGGTGTTTAACACCAGCTGGAAATTCGACTCCAATAAGCCCCTGCCCTTCCTCCCTGCTCCCTCCTGTTAGAGAGGGACAAAGGCAGAGACTGAGGGTTAAGATAATTTACTGAAAGCAAACAGCAATGGGGTGAGAAATGCACAGTAACAGCAGCAACCTGTTGGAGTAGATCAAGATTAAACACAATCACACCTGATTCACTCTATATGTGCCAGAACAAGAGGAAAACAATCACTCCTTCTGCTCTAGTCACATCACATTTACTGGGCAGAAAAAGTTCCTCTCTTTGTGCAGGACGATTTTTTTTCAAAGGGTTTCTTTTTTCTCTCTAGCCCTGCCAACATTCCTTTCACATGAGGAAACTTGAACAGATTGAAGCCCTTGTTCAGAGCATGGTTTGTAGTACAAACATGTTACAGTTATCAACTCACAATGCCCAAACACACGGGGGGGCAAAAACAGACTGAGACCCCACAACATAATTTCAGAAAGTGGCACAATAAATAAGTGTTATAAAAGCAGATCACTATTTTGTGATCTATTCATGAAAACTGGTAAAACTAGTGTTGTCTGTAAGATTGAAGATATATATACTCAATAATTAAGAAGTTCAATATGAATACAGTTTTACAATATAAAATACAATTTACCTCAGCACACTTTTGCTTCATCTGTTCGGATTCCACAGGTTAGCTTTATAACACAGCCAAGGAGACAAGAGTTATTATGGAAATTCCACCTGTCCCCACTGGTATGTACCCAAAACTGAGGCCAAGTCTAGCATGATGTCAAAATGATTCCACTCACACAAGAACAACATTAGCCTAACTGCAAGCATTTGATGTTATCCAGACACTTCTAGAAAAGGGAGAAAAGCTAAACTGGGCTGAATTTTTGCTAGGGAAAATATGCAAAAATGAGATGCTATGATTTCTGCTGAGTATTCATCAGTGAAAAAAATTTTTTTTAGCCTTCTCATGTAGAGTGGGAGACTGCTAAGCAAAGGCATGAGAGCAGTATATACACATCTTGTATCCTAGTTGAACAATATGATGAATTCCAAGCACTTATGCACATGGTTAAGATGCACATTCATGGATCAGCTCCTGGAAGCCTTACCTTCTGAGAGGACAGAACAAAGCAACCATCATTTAGATGTAGTGCTGTGCCAGTCCCAAGGGGGTCTTCTAAGAGAATAAAAATCTCTATTTGTTTGCATGTGGCCACTCATATTCGTTTTTAAGCTGTCTGAGTTTTTGTGGAGGTTTTTTGCATAGCATGTCTGAAATAGGAACTGTTTGGAACAGAGTACTGGGTTAGATTTTTCAAGATTGTTTCGATTTTTCCTTAAAAAAAATGAGTGGGCTATCAACAAATAAACTGGCAGAGAGGGAGGTCTGAACCCACAATACACTGGTTTTTTCAGTGGCAATGATTCCATCCATTCCATTAGTGGGGAACTAGGTTACTAAGACAAAAAAGATTGTCACCACTCAGTGATTTAATGGATGATTTCTGTTTCTCCATTCAATTGCTGAGTCATCCCTTTTTGGTGTCCATAAGGTTTGTTAAGGTCAGAGCTTCTTTCTGGTGTCACGTTGCAACTGAATTGATTAGGGTAATAGTTCAGATGCAGCTCATGAATGGATATTTTTCCCCTGAAAGAGATATTTAGGTGAGGACATTCAATATTAATTTGGGCAGATTTATCAAGAATACAGGACCAAGGAAAAAAAAAAAAGGAGAAGGAAAAAAAAAAAAGAAAGGAAAAGTTCCAGTATTCCCTGGCAGATAAATCTGTAGTGACTAATTGTATCTGATGGTTGTAGTAGCATTTTGCTAAACAATGTTTATAGTTCCTGTAGTGTATAAATTTGGCAGGACACTGTTGTTCCTTGAGAACGTGGAATTCAAATGCCTCGACGCTGGAAACATACTGTAATTAAAATTGCTGTTTTATTAATGGGTGGTTTGTGAGCTATGTGACCCTCCACTCCAGCAAAACTGGAAATAGTCCCAACACAGTTATGCCTGAACTGAAATAAGACCTAGAAATTTGACATGAGTGCAGGGAAAAAGCATCTGCATGGGTCAGAGAGTATAAGCATGGAAATATATGAGATTTTTAATTGAAGCTCAGAGAATAGTTTTAAAAATGCAAGTAGTCTGAAATCTGCATAATTTCCTCTGCCAGTCTATACACGAGACGATCCTTGAAATTTTTTAGGAGGGCACTGATGAGCTCAGTGGGAGCTCTGTTAAGCTCCAGCATTCCTAACACAATGCCAGAGCACAGGCAGTAGAAGGTGCTCTTGTAACAGCAAACAGCGGTGCTGGATTTGACCAGTGAGGGCTCAGAATCCTCCTGCCCCTCATGCACCCTGTGTTCCAAAAGCCGTGGAGCCAAAGGATTGCTCAACCTGATTGTTTTTAATCAAACAAGGCCAGCTTTAGCCACACTGAAGTGTATAGAGAGAGAATTCCTTCATGGTCTGGGGACTTACCCATTGCTTTGCTCACTTTCTCCAGTCCTCTATCCACATATCCACAGCACCTGGTTTATCCCACACCCCTGGAAGTTCTGACAGCTCTGATGGTGCAGAATATTTCTTTATTTAAATAGATTATAAAAGTTGATTTCTACTAATATGGTTTTCATACATACCCATTAGGATAGGTGAGTGTGAAACAACTTTTACTGCTTCACAGTGTCAGATATTGGGAATTCTGTTCCTGCAGTCTTCAGGAAAGGGAGCTGAGCTTTTTCCTGAGCAGCTGTTAATGGTGAATGGGAGAAAACTCAACAGTTTTTCAGCTGTTTTAATATCCCCCCTGTTTTTATCTGAGCATTGCACCTACAACAGAGCTGGCGCTTTCCAAGTGCTTTCAAACGCCCAGGTAAAACAGAGCATGAAATTGTGAAAAAGGACCTTGTGACTGGACAGTTGTTGTGGTTTCTGGTTGCCATTGTTGGATCTCAGCAGTCACAGAATGAGGTCTGCGGAAGGGAAACAGATAAGTAACACATGTTAAGTGAGCTGGAACATTTGAAAAAAATGGTAACATTTTTCTTTAGACATTAATGGATGAATTTCAATTGTCCCTTCAAGGCTTAAAACAACTTACAGCTGTTACTTGCTAGGGGAAGGCCTATTTTAATTCTTGCTATGCCCTGGAAATGACTGTGTGTTTTCACTCTCATCTTAGTATCAGTAAACCAATACTCCTAGAATTATTCTTTAAATAAGTCCTTTCTATGGATTTTTATAGTTCATGGTGATTCCCTGTCTGAAGAAGAGTAAGTGCTCATGAGATTTTTCCTGGAATTTAAAGGAAGAAATTGTCTTGGGTATCTTTTACAATAGTGTTTCATGATTAATGACAATATTAGTAGCCAGACAAACCAAAAGGGCACATGCTTTAAGAAGCCCCAAACGTCACACATATGGATTAATATGTAAGAACTTGTTAATGCTTAGAAGAAAAAAGGAAACTGATGTTTTGAAGTCACAAGACCAAGTTTTTTTTCCCTTTTACATCTCAAATGTGATTCTTTATTTACAGCCCACTGCAATTGTGCTCATTAGCTATGACTGAAAAGCTGTGCCAACAGGTTTCCATTTAAAAAAAAATCAAATAAGAAGAAGAAGAAGAAAAGGAAATGTAGAATTGCATGATCATATGTCTAGTTGGTTGTTTCTGAAGCAAAAATTGGTGCATTGCAAGGCACAGAATTCCAGGTTCAACAGGCATTTCCCGAAATGAACTGTCCTGTTCTTCTGCACAATATAGAGATATTATCCCTTTAATAGTATTGGCCTTTAAGCTGGCACAGTAACCCACACATCTTCAAACTGTACCACCAGACATCTTGATGCTTTGTTTGGCAGAACATTTGAACAGAGAAAATGTGACAGGTAAAAATGATGAATTCACCTGGAGAATTATCCCTGTCTCCTAAAAGACAATCCCACTTGTTACAAGCCTAGTCACTGCAATTATATCTTCTAGTAGTTGAAGTTACCATAGAATGATAAAATCACAGGATGGTTTGGGCTGGAAAAGATCTTAAATATGATCTGGTTCCAACCCCCCTGCCATGGGCAATGATGCCTTCCACTAGATTATGTTGATGCTTAAAGTAGCACGAATTTATGGAAATGATGCACTGGGCACTGCTTCTGCTGCCTTAGAGACAGGACCAGTAGGGACCAGTGTGTTCCCACACTCTCAGCAGTTTCCATTTGCTTTTTCCCATGTGTATCCTTCACAAAATTCACTCCTTAAATGGCTCTGGTGTTCCCCCAGCCACTTCCCTCCCCACCCCCCATCAGAGGACCGATGGTCACCAAGGGAAAAGAGCCAGGCTGCATTTTCTTCTTAGACATATTTTTGGCAAATGGGCAGAGAGTCGAGAGCACAAATGTTACAAAGTGTAATTGCCAAGTCACAAGGCATTTTCCTGATCTTCTTGCTCCTCTCAGCTCTGTCTGATACAGAGATCACTCGCTGTCACCTTTGCCAGCAGACGTTGGGTCTTGTGCTTCCAGCATCCTCCTCCTATTTCTGGAAGTTTTCTTTTCATCATCCAGGTGCCTGGGCAACCAGTGTGGTTCAGGTGCCTCCTGTCCCAGCAGCAGACAGAGGAGTTTCAGGAAGGTTCGTTGGCCTTTTTGAGCCACACATGATGTTATTTATGAGCAGACATTACTGCACCAATCAGAGGCAGACAGGAGCCAGGAGAACGCAAGCACTGTGCAAACCCCACACACATTTATGCCACGAATCCTGATGTCCAGCACCCCCTTTGACCTCATGTTCCACTTCCTTAGGAACACAACCTGCTGGCCATGCTCCACCAGGCAATGTTTATGCATGTGATCTCTGAGACACTGATGACATAATTAAGACATCTCAAAAAACAGGCAGGCTTTGCATTCTCACGTCTGGAAGCTCTAGATTTGCGCTTGGAAGTCCCCTGATGTCTCTCAGAAATGCAGGTTTCTGTTTTCCAAATTTTAGTTTAAAATGAGCAGAGCAGGATTTGTGCTGGGTCTGGGTATGTCCAGTTCAGCACGTTATAATTAGTTAGCTGATTTCACAGAATCATGTGGCGTGCAGCAAGTGATTGCAAAATGACTAGTAAATGAATCCATAAAAAATGGGGAGCTTTGGCCCATGATGGATTTCCAAACAAAAGCCTTGGATGCTGAATGTTCTTTTGATTTTTAACACCTGTAAGCCATGGAGATTTATTTCTCCACCACACTCCTGGCCTGAAAATTTATTTTGTTCATATTACAATCAGGCTTATTTGGGGCTTAAGGTTTAACTTCTGGATAAGCTTCTAGATGCAATTATTGTTTTAAGATGGGGTGTTGTACCTATTCCAGTGATGCTGTGCTGCTTCAGCAGATTTTTCATTCTCATGCATGCATTTATTTTGTAGTTTATCTTGGCCTTACAGGAAACATTCTTCATGAATCTCTTTAAATCCCAGAGCCTTCACCTTTATAGGGCTTTTACATGCATTCTTATAGGAAAGAATTTCTGACGGGCTGTAAGAAGTCTGATAATTTTATTTCTGATCTGGACATTGGGGCTGTGCAAGTGTGCTGTAAGAGGCTCTTCCTTACTTTCCTATTCCTTTTTACCCAGTTGGCTCAGTGAACTTGCAGTAACTACCACATGTGACATCTGAATTTAGGACTCCCCTGGCACTCAGTAGAGAGTGAATTGATGTCACTACAATAATACAGTAGATTTTTTTGTTTGCAATATATTAAAACATGCTTTTTATTTTCATGTATTTTTGTTCTCCTCTTGCGTTCAAACTATTTCCAGCAATTAGAGGAGAACATTGTAAATTCTCTTCTGATTTATGGAGCTTGAAATAATTTTCTCCAGTGGAACTTATCCTGCTGGTTGTATGGTCAGCACAATGTTAAACACTTACTCTGTAAAAGCACTGCTAAGCTCATTAAACTCAGGAGAAAACCCCTAGGAATTTAAGAGGAGCTAAAGTAACAATGTTAATTTAAAATAAATTGAGGGTTTGCTCTGTTTGAAAATGGATAACTGAAAAATATCTGCAGGTGGATGAGAGGCTGGACATGCCCTGGCTGCATGGTCTGGGAGCCCAGAACCCCTTTCTATGATTCTATTTTAATTATTGAATTTATTTAAAGTAGGGACATTCCTCTACATACCTCAGCATTCTTTTATTTTCTAATAAAAGAGTTTCTTTGCTTTTCTTCAATTTTATTTTTAAATGCTGTTTGGATTTGTTAACAGTTGATTGCTTACCTTGGAAAACAAGCTTCAAAAAAAAAAAATCCAAAGCAAAACGTTTTTGTACAGTTCTTTAGAGCGAGGATACCAACAGAGTGACCTGTAGTGTTTAATTAATAGACACAATTTGCTATTTATTGACTTGTGGATTTAATTGGTAGTGCTGTAAGAATTCCAGGAGTAGCTTAAGATTTAAATTCCTCCGAAAATATATTGCCAAGTTGTTCTGCCTCAAATCTGCAAGAAGAATGTTTTTGTTTATTCAGCCTTTTGAGTGCTTCGTCCACATATTTCTGACTAGAGCTGATCTGGGTTTTTGCTGAGGGAAAAGGTTCTCTCCAGACCTTGATCAGGGCCAAACCACACATGTTTGTATGCAGATGGATGTACAGGAGGCAAATTACAGTCTCCTGAAGCGAGGAGGGAACACTGATGCTGTTTGTTTCAGGTGCAGTGTGAACTTGCCTCCTGAGTGGCTGTACAAAGAGAGAGCTGGCCTTCCTCTGAGAGTTTCATTCCAGGGTAGAGGGATTGTACTGGAGTGCACAGTTCAGTAAAAAAGTGAAAACTCAGAAGCCAGCATGGCTTGAGTTGTGTTGAACGTGAAGTTCTGTGATTTGTTTTCTAACCTGAAAAAGCCCCAGAAGGTGTTCTGCAGAAATCTCAGCAGAATTGTAGCAACATGTTCCTACCTGGATCACCTCTAGCAACAACTAATGAAAAGCAGGAGTCAGCTTGTAGAACTTGTGGAGATGGACTTCTTGGCAGTGCTGGTGCCACCTTCCTTTCATCCAGGCACCTGATAACCAGGGCACAGGGTTATCACACCCTCTCTCATGGGCTTTGAACCTACTTCCTCTGCCAGAGGTGCCAGGGAGAGATTCCACTCTAGACCAGGCTTCTTGGGCAGTGAGTTCCTCAGTTAAGAAAGCTCAGCCAACTCACAGCCCTTTTAGCTCATTAATACATCACTGATAGGGGCCTCAGCACCAGTGGCTCTGACTTGTGCCTCCTGTGCTGCTTTGCTTGCTGATTTCTGCAGTCCCACATGCACACCCAGTTTCTTGGAGTGACCTTTCTTCTAATTTTTCGCCCCTGTTCTTCCCTTTCTACTTCATCCCTTGTCCTTTGTTTTTGTCACCCTACCAAAACAAAGGATTGACAACCCCTGAACAGCAGATCATAAAATCACAACAGAATTTGCACAGAATAGGGCTTTCTAACATAAAGTGCCTTTACTTGTTCTGGTTTTGAGCTCTGTCTTCCGGGAAAGACTGTACTTACATTTGTGGTTTTTAAGTTATTCCTTTCCCTGTCTCTGGAGAGCTGCCTGCTCTTCTCACTGTTCCAGCACTGCTTTTCTCCCTGTTTCTGCCTGCACATTGCACTGCTTTCTCTGAGTGCTGGGATGGCTCTGCACTCTGATGAGGTGGAGTGGAACACTTCATAACAAAAGACAAAGTTGTGTTGGGTTTTCTTGGCCAGGCTTGGTTTCAGGATTGGTGAGGGAAATTTGAAACCAGGATATACCTAGGTGGGTCAAGAATTTAGCAGCAGCTTGAACAGGCAGGAATTTCTGCAGGGATACAAGAAAGGAGTTTGTATTTCATATTTCTTATGAAAATGGAAGAAAGTCCAAATCAACTAAACAAGCTCCCTAAAGCCTTTCCTGTTATTTATAAAAATCCTAAGACATCAAGTTGCAAAATTAAGCACCTAATTTAGGCAGTGCCAGTCATAAGATTTTCTGGCCAATCTCAATACCTCTGAATTATGATTCTGTTCTGCAAGAATTCTGGCCCACCTCTCATTTGCAGCGCATGGAAGACTGCAAAGAAGTTCCATATTTCGCTTATATGTGCAAGAGAAGAGGACTTGTTTTTGCAAACTAAGTGTTCATCTCACACTGGTCGAAGAAAACTCTGCACATGTAGTGTCTTAGACCTTGCCTGCAGTTTATTACATGTCTCCTGCTGAGGAGAGGGGTTATTCCCTGTCCCAACTGAGTAGCTTTGCCTTGGGTTGCACAGAGGAACCTTCAGCAAGCTCATATTAACCACGTGCAAGAGACTTTTTGCTGAATTGGGCCTAGAATTGGGCTTTTTGCTGAATTGGGCCCTAGAAAATGATGCCTACAGAATTCCAGGATGGGTCAGGCTGGAAGGGACCACAGTGGCTCATCTGGTGCCACCTTCCTGCTCCATCCCAGAGCACAGGGCACAGCAGCGTGTGCACACAGCTCTGGAATATCCCCAGGGGGAGACTCCACAGTCTCTCTGGTCTCTGTTCAGGGCTGGGCACTGCCCAGAGAAGAAGTTCTTCTTCCTGTGCAGGGGGAACTCCTGGGATCAGTCCCTGCCCGTTTCTCTGGTGCCATTGCTAGGCCCCTGGAGCAGAGCCTGGCCCCTACTTGGAGCCCTCCCTGCAGCCAGGGACACCCAGGGACAGAAGGGACACACAGAGCAGAGGATCCCTGTGAGTACAATATCCCCCCTACCATCAGAGGGCGTCCTCAGAGCAAGCTGTGACACTGGAGCAGACCTGGATCCTCAACATCCAGGGGCATCCTGACGACTCCTGAGCTAGCTGCTGACTGTGTTTGACTCTGTGTAGCTTGTCCAAGCTAAAATCCTGATCTCTCCTGGCTGGAGCAGATCAGTAACATTCTCCACTGGTTTACTGGCGCCTCCTCCAATTTGGAACCGTGCCCAGCTGTATCAAGTCCCCAGGACTTTTTGTTCAAACTGGCAGGGCTTTTGCCTTTTTTAACCATTAATCACTAAATTGTGCAAAGTGGAGAGTGAGACAGGGCATTGTATAGCCCCAGACATAATAAATAGTTTACCAAGGATATTGGGTGAAGTCACATGTAGAATTCTTTAGTTATTTATCTTTACTACGCACCAGCTGAGAGCAGACTGGAGTGCATTTGCCGACAAGATTTGTGTGCCATCAGGAAAACATTTTATAGAACTACCACAATAGTCCCGATATTATGCTAAGAATAATAATGACAGCACTCACATAGTACCTGAAGAACTCCTTCCAGTCAGAGGATGCTTTTAGGTGCACAGATGGAAAAGATAACAAATTTGCCTCATCAGGAAAAATTTGAAAGCCAATTAAAATATTTTTCCTTTGCAAAGACTGTGATTTGGCAGCTGATTTTATAAATGTTCTTTAACTCAAACAAAACTGTTTTCCATTAAAAAACCCTTCTTCTTTTGCTCTTCAGTTGCGTAAGACAAGGCCGAGACAGACATTTTATTGCTGAAGTCTGTTTAAATTTATCTTATGACTAATTGGGCTTTGATTAAAGTATAATAAAACATTAAGTGTCTGTAGGCTGAATCCAAAAACTACTTTTCCTTTTTTGCAAAAGATGATTTTTGAGCATGTATGACTCAATATTTCAGTGCTCTTTAGTCTAAGGAACTCCTGGTACTCTAAGTACTTGCAAATGGCACTTACAATTTGTGGTTACTTGTAGTGTGTAGCAATTTGTGGTTACTTGCAGAAGAAAACTTCCACATAATTTACCCTATTGCTGTGCTATCTTTATAAAAAACTGCCATGGTTTGATTAGCTTGTAAAAACCAGCAAATCTTTACTCTCGGGGTGGGAGCTGGGAACTCTACGTCTCCAGGACTGTGAAGAGTTTGAAGTGTCTCCTGCTCTGAGCATCTGCCATAAAATCCCCTGACTAAGCCCCTAACTCAATGTTTATTGCCATTTATAGTCTGCTTGCAGTAGCCATAAGCTGAAGGGTGTCTATTCTGGTTTCCTACTGTTTTCATTAATAAAGAAAGCGATGTAAATAATACAAATAAATATTTACTTCTCCCACTCCTCCGCTGCCCTCACTGACATGAAACTGAAGAGTCCCTAATGGAGGAGCTGGCCTTAGGGTTAACACAGCATTTGGGATAGTGCTTGTCCTCTCTTCTACTATTTTTGCATCTTTTATTAACACTCTGGTTTATTTTTCTGACTTTCTCATGGGACTGATGTTGTGCCAGTAGTAAGGCTATACATGACCCATTTAAATGCAGTTTTCCAGCTCTGCCCACTGCTGGTATCCATCTGCAGTGGGTTTTCAGATGTGCTGCTGTCCTAAAAGCTCAGCCATGCAGAAAAAAATCTCTGCTCCAAAACCTGCAACTGTGAAAGTGTGAATTTATTCCCTTACATTGAAAGAGCAATTAAAACATTTAGATGCACAATCAGAATTGTTCTTCCTCCATTCTCTGGGATTTTTTTTTACCAGAAGGAAAAAAAGTAAATACAAAATACTTGGTGAAAGTCCTTCTGCATTTCTGAGCTCATACCCTAAACAACAGCACAGAAAATATGGCATGATATCGTTTCATGCCTATGTAACAGCAGCTTTTATGGCATTTTGTGGAGTCCACAAGACATATTTGTCCATCTTCCAGCTCTGCAGGCTTCTGATCTTCTCAAAATTCAAGCTGCATTCTCCTCAACTTCTTCTTGTCACGATAACTTCCCACCAGCCAAACTGTGTCTTGTATTGCATTTATGCAAGCACACATTCTTCAGATTCTGTTTCTGGTTAATCTTTTTCATTCCTTGTCTTGCAGAGGCTGTCTGGAGACACAGGATTATGGCCTTGGATTTGGAACATATTGATACGTGAGGAAGAGCAGAAATCCTTTAACTCATGATGCAGAACAGTAGAACATATGGAAACATGATGCAGAGCAGAACTCATTGTTCCTTAATGGATGTGGCTTTGCAGTACTCACAAGGGGCAGAAATAAGAATAAATACCTACTTCAGGAAGAAAAAGGTATTATGGCTCTTATTATCAGCAGAAATATATGAATTTTACAGACCTGCTTGCCAGAGCACACGTGCAGCTCTTGTTTCACATTAGAGTTGCAATTGCATGTAATTTAGAGCTAAGGTGGGGTGGTCCAAAGAATGGGATACCAATAACTAAGTTTGCTAGTCTGGCTATACACCTCTATAATGCCAAATAACCTTTATTCTGTCCAGAGGACCTGTTAAAAGCATGATGATGATCATGCAGAAATTGCAAAATTCGTGTTTCAGAGGTGGTTGTCCTGAGAGTGTTTCCTTCCAGGCAGCAGGTTGGTCTATGTGGTATTGGGATTTTTCCTGACCTGCAGGATGTTGCTCCTCAAAAGCCACAGATTATTCTGGTCTGTGTACAGAAGTTTCACTTTCTGGATCACTGAAGGCAAGGGATATTGCACAGCATTTTAAGCGAGTGTTTCCTGCATCCTCAGGCTCTTGCAAATCCCAGGATCACAGAATGGGTCAGGTTGGAAGGGACTACTGGAGGTCAGCTGGTCCAGCCTCCCTGCTGGAGGAGTCTGCCTGGACTGAACACTGACTTCCACTAATGATGCCCTTAAACATCCTGCCAGCATTTGCACGAGTATTTAACACATGGGAAGGTGGATTCTGCAGCTTCTCCTCGAGGGACATAATTTTTCTTTAGTGTCACAGAGTAGTCTGTCAGGAAAATGGGGTATGGGATATGCTGAGTGCCACCTTGCAGACTGTCCCCTACAGTTTGCAGCCCCACAAAAAATGTGACATCGTCTTACTCCTCATTGCTCAGCACCTGAAATCTCGATACAAACCTTTTTGTAGGCTTGGTTTACTTGTTGGAGCCATCCCTTGAAGGTGAGGAGTTTGAAGTGTGATGTGTGCTGAGGTATCACTGTGCAACATTAATCCAGTCTCCCTTTTCCCTGCTTTGCAGCCTGCCTTGTCTGCTTATGTATGAGCAGATCGCAGACCTTTCAGAAAAAAAGAAGAAAAAAAAATGGAGAAGACAAAAAGAGCATGGATCAGGCATAACTCCATCAGTAAAAGAGTACCAAATAATAAAGAATAACGTTTCACACAGCTTAAGAAATTTCAGGCTGCACTAACCCACACTCACATTTTATCCACAAGCTGACTCTGCTGGCTCTAAGGTGGTACAGATGCCTCAGGGCCACCAAAGATGATGCTTCAGGCCCCCAGAAGCACAGATTCCAGCGTGTTTTCGGCAGCACAGTGAGATCTGAAAGGCTGTTGGCAGCTTGGCTCATCAGCTTCCAGAGGATGTGACAGCTCCAGTTTGCAACCAGTGCTACAAGCCATTGATGGAAGGCTTCACATCCCAGCCCTCAAATGCTCAGATGCTGCTTCCCAGAGCTGCTTCCCAAACAGACCTGGCACTCTCCAGAGAGCTTGTACATCTCGTTTACCTCCTGGCTTATACTGTGTTAAGTGCAGGCAAATTTCAGAGACCAGCTCTGCTTTCATCAGGGAGGAGAGCCTGTGGAGGACATTTCCTCTCCTGAGCCTCTCCCATGTCGTATTGTCCTGTCTGTGCCTTGCCAATGGCATCCTGGCCTGGATCAGAAATAGTGTAGCCAGCAGGACCTGGGCAGTGCTTGGTCCCTTGTGCTGGGCACTGGTGAGGCCAGACCTGCAATTCTGGGTTTAGTTTTGGGTCCCTCACTACAAGAAGAACATTGGAGAGTGTCCAGAGAAGGATAATGGAGACAAGGAAGGGTCTGATCAGCATAGATCTGTGGCCTGCAGGTCCCTCAGACAAGGCAGGCTGAACTCTTGTGTTGGAGAAGGTGTCTGTGAAAGCCAATTAATTTAGGGGGGACATGTCGAAGTGCTAAGGAAGAGGAAGCAAAGCTGAATCAAGAAGGTGGAGGGAGAAGGAGCAGTCCTGAAAGCAGTATGTGATTTTGGTCTTGAAAAAGTACAAAAGCTGACAATAGAGAGAAAACAGTTTACAGGTGTGAAGCTGGGGTCCTTCATAACAGAGTGGGCTTTGAGAAGCAGCAAACACAGAAGGAAAGCAGTGAGCAGACAAGAGTACATAAAATGAAGGAAAAAGGCTGACAGAACTAGGAAAAGGAAGGAACATGAACAATAAAGAGAGAAATTAGGAGGCTCAGTGGGTGAAATTGGAAGTGATAAGGCAGCAATGAGAGTCACCAGCTCAAGAGCACTGATGAAATAGAAAAATTGGTGTATCCAAGCTGTAAACTTAAGGTTTCGTTTGGGTATTGTACTGCTTTATCATATTGCACTATTATCATGTTGTTCTAAGAAAAGTTAGAAATTTTGGGTTTTTTTCTTGGTATTTCTGAAGATTTTCTTTTGGCACTCACCTTTGTCATGCTCCAATGACAAGTGAAGCAGCTTGCCACGTAAATGCACACATTTATCATCAAACCCTCTTTTAAAGTCCCCCGTGTTTCCCACATTGTAATAAATGCTAGGATTTGAAGCTGGAGCCCACAGTACTGCTGGTATAAAACATAACAGGGTGTGACCAGAGATTTTTGGCTCTCACTGAATCCATTGGAAGATTTACTGTTGACGTCAATGGGAGGAGAACTGGGCCCACGGTAGGAACTACAGTAGTAAAAACAATGCATTTGACTTATTTTGCCATCTCTGCTTGCCAGTGGCCCTTTGGGCACTACGTGTAAATGAAGACAAAACAATAAATATATTAAAATGTCTCTGATTCCAGCAGATTTAGAACACACAAACAGTGAAAAATCAAAGTCTGCAGTGGTGCAAACTGTGTCATCACACTGCTTATGGCAGGTCATCTCACAGTCCCATGAAACACTGCCTGCTAGGGTTTTGCTAGGATGCAAATCAGCACAAAAAAGTGGATATTGGTAAAAGAGAATATTTTTAGGCTTGCAAATCAGCCAGTCAGTCAAATTCTTGGCCTCAGCCATGTGCTGCTGAGTAGTGTCAGATGCTCACACATACACAAATTGATACTTACAAGGCATGCTGTGCCTAGTGCCAAGTTCAGAAATAAATTGCCTCTTTTCATAGGTTCACCAGAGCCTCCTGAGTACACTAGAGCCTCCTAAGATTCATTTATTGTTTGCTACTGGAGGGATTGGAATGCTCCTGGGCAGAGAATGAAAATCCATCCAGGCTAGCATAAGGGAAACTGAATAAAATGAAGTGCAAGAACTGCAAAGCTGCAGTTCCGTGGGGTAACGTTTTGGGTGTGCTTCAAGTGGAGGATTAGGTTTGACTGTAATTAACAGCAGTGTGGGCTGCATAATTAACTCCACATGAGTGCTGCTGGAAACCAACTCAAATAAATACCAGCAGCACTTACCTGGGAAGTGTAGAGGAGGCTGGGTCTTACCCCTGAGGCTTTGCTTGTAAAGAATTCAGCCCTCAGAGGATTTCCTTCAGGTGCACGGAGGTGATGCTGACTGCTGGTGGACCTCTCCAAGAACACAAAGTATTTTGGTGCCAAAGGAAGCTGAAGATCCTCATTTTGCCTCTTCGCTTGTCCAGGCCCAATGTGATATTAAGCCCTGCAAGTCCACCTGAGGAGAAATCTGTGCACATTTATAGTACAAGAAAAAGGAGAACCTTGCCTGTTTGGATGAGCCATTGATCAAAAATCCAGTGTGCTGTCACTTAGGGTGTCTGTTACAGCTCATGGTAGCTCAAAAGAAACATAAATTTCACTTAGGCAATGCTGCACAACAATATTGGACACAGCAGCCATGAGCTTACATCTCAGAGGCTGCAAAGCCTGTCTAAACCCCTTCCTGAAGCCCTGAGAGCCAGAAAAGCTCACATTCACCAGCCTTTGTCCTCCTTCTTGGACTGTTTTCCTCCTGGAGAAGGTGCAAGCCCTGACTTTGCTGATGAGGCCACTTCTCAGTAGCATTGTCTTTCTGCAGATAATTATAGAATGGGTTTGGACAGCTAAGAACGATGATCTCTACCACATGGTGCTGTAACATTTAACAAGGGAGACGAAGAAGACAAAGCTTTACCACAGACTCCCCTAATGAGGCAAGATGGTGCCTGTGGTGAGAGATTCTATTCCCTGTCACAGTAACTGAAAACACTGCAAGAGGAAGAAGGGCAGAGGCCTTACGTGTAGTCATCTTCCTGAAAAAGAGCTACAAATACATGGCTGCTGGCTCGTCTGGTTCTTCAGATCTGGGGCAGGCCTTGAGCTGTGTTGGTGCCACCAGCACTTATCCTTCGGATGTGATGGTCGCTCCTGGCTGAGGGAAGGTTTCTGGAGAGAAATATGATCCTCTGTTGGGCTAGTTCATACATGTGGGAAAAATCAGACAAGATTTAGGACACACAAGCCCTTTTGGGAGAGAAGGGTTTCGGCTTTGTGCCTGTTTATTCCAGTTTTATCAGTGGGTCTAATGCAAGATGTTGTATCACCCTGAAAACCTTGCTGTGCTTGCATCTGTAGTTCCCAGAAGCTTCAATAATGCTTCCAGGAGTATTTATCCCATTTAAAACTGATCTATGCAGCTTCAAGCCCTGGTATGAAGTGCTGTGAGCGTGACCTTGTCTTGGCTTTAGCAGCTCCAGTGCTGCCAGCTGTGGCTGGGGTAGCTGGTCTGGATTTTACGGAAGTTCAGAGATCTCCAAACACTGCCCACTGCCTCACAATAGTGATGGGTGAATCTCTCAGTCTCTATAAAATGCTTGTGTTTTAAGGGCTTATTATAAAGAAAAATGGGAAATAAGAAACAAAGCGAGCTGCTCTTCTTTCTCTTGGGAAAGAAGTACTTTGGGAAGAGAGGGCAGAGCTGGGAGAGCTCATGCAGACATGGTACCCCCTCACCCACACAGCCCTCCCGCTCTGCCTTTAAATGTCCTGCTTTTAAATATCTGCCCCTTTTGGGGGTCAGAAGTTTGAATCGTCTTCGTGGGATAAAGAAGGGAATATGCTGAGGGACAGGTTTCCCATTCTTTGCCTTTCCTGTGGGAGGACTTGGGACATTTTATAGTAGAGTTTGTTCAAAATACAAAGAAGCTGAGAAATGGCTTGGGAACAGAGCTGGGAAGGATGGGAACAACTTGGGGCTCAAGAGATGTGAACTTCTAGTCCTGCCTACGGATGCCACAGTAACTGTAACCAAATAGCTCCCAGTCCATTTTTATTAGTGAGCTTTATGTGTTTAGGGGTAGCTATTAAACTACAGTTTGGTGTGAATGTCAGGTGTTGATGAAGAGCAGATCCCAGCTGGGGCAGGAAGGATGTTGCATCCAGGCTGTGTTGGAGGTGCAGGACTGGAGCTGTGTGGGAGACTTTGCTGAGTTTGTTGCTCCAGGCCAGCTCGAGCTGCTGATTCCCTGTAACTTCAGCCGAAGTAATTTGATGTGCTTGGGCATGTGGCTCCAGTCTGCCCTCAGAAACACCTCTTCGAGCCTGGTGACCTTAATTCCTCCCTTTCTATTCTCTCGTGTTAAAAATAAGGAGGAAAGAAATCCAGCTTTTGTTGGCAGAATGCTCTGCTTGTGCCACTTGTCCTCGGGGGACTACACCCACACTGAGCTCTCAGCGCCTGGGTGTGGGAAGCCTGAGCACGAACGTTTGCCCAGACATCAGGATTGCAGGGACTTGCAAGGATTTTTGGGACATTTGTCCCTTAGTTTGGGTCAGCCCAAGTGTGCTGGGTTAGGAGACAGGTCTCACTCCTTCTTCATCCTCCATGGAGAGAGAGGGAGATGATGATTTTGGATACTTGGCAGCTTTAGGCATGCTCTTGCTTTGAATTGTTGTTTGGAAGCGTGCACAGGTTTTATGGCATTAGCAACTCAGGTCATAACAGGAGCCCCAGTTTTCCTCCATTTTTGTAAGAATTCACACTGCAAGTGCAGGAGACATTCAGTACCCTTAGGCACACAGTGTGACTCTCAGGGTGTCCTGTGCAGGGCCAGGAGTTGGACTCGATGATCCTTGTGGGCCCCTTCCAACTCAAGGTATTCCGTGATTCTACGATTCTAAATTTCCTGGCTGCAACCCATGATACAGTGAGGAGCCACACACTGTTCTGCTGAAAGAAAAGTGTGTCACTTTACAATGCTCTAACGAAGTACAAGTTAATTCCCCTCAGATGCACGTTCAGATGTCCTGCACAAACCACAAGATGTCAGTCTGGCTACATGAAAACTCAAGCACAGTCCTGCCCATGTTCCTGAAGTATTTTAAACTCATATCTCTGGTAACACAATCTCTTCATGTACCACTACAATTTGTCCTGCCATACAGCCATAAATCTTGTTTTTCTTTGCAGTGACTCTTTCACATAGGGCAAAATATTTAAGATTAAAAAATGATCTCAGGGAACGTAATTTACCTCATGTTAAAAATAGTTTTTAATACTGAAGTGTCGTTCATCTTTATGTTCTGGCTCTGGTTTTGCTGTGCTAACACTTGCAAGGACACACACTGGCAGGTGGGATTAGTTGTACTCTTACAAACCATTTCCTTGAAGCACCATGTGCAGAAAGCGCTCTCGGTATTAAACACGTCACGGGTCACTTTCTCTCCATGTTTCCCTATTTGACTGATAGCTGTGCTACAGTTTAAATTTCCACATGCATTCCCTCAGACCTTTGCTCTGGCAATTAAATGGAGCAAGTCCAGGGGAGGCCACAAATATGATTCAAGGGCTGGAGCACCTCTCCAATGAAGATCAACTGAGAGAGAGTTGGGGTTGTTCAGCCTGGAGAAGAGAAAGCTCCAGGTAGACCTCAGAGCCCCTTTCCAGTGCCTAAAGGGGCTCCAGGAGAGCTGGAGAGGGCCTTTGGACAAGAGATGGAGGGATAGGACACAGGGGAAGTCTCTAAACTTAAAGAGAGTAGGTTTAAGTTGAATATTGGGAAGAAATTCTTCCCTGTGATTGTGGTGAGGCCCTAGCACAGGTTGCCCAGAGAAGCTGTGGTCCCCTGGATCCCTGGAATTGTCCAAGGCCAGGCTGGATGGGGCTCGGAGAAACCTGGGATAGTGGAAGGTATCCCATGGATGACAGGGGGTTGGAACTAAAGGATCTCTAAGGTCCCATCCAACCCAAACCATTCTATGATTCTAATTTTTTTGGGGGGGGTTGCTTTTTTTGTTTGTTTTGTGGGTTTTTTGGGCTGGTTGTTGTTGTTTGTTTTGTTGTTGTTGGGGGTTTTTTTGTGTCATTGGTATCTGGGGAACTGCAAGTGCTCAGTTCAGGGTACCCAACCTCATCAGCTGTGGGGCTAGATCCCCGTTTTGGAATCCTTCTTGCTGATTTCCTCCATGTGACATTTCTTCTGGCCATGTGTCTGTGTAAGATTTGCCTCTGGCCCACCCTGGGCCTCCTTAGAGAGTCCTGGGTCTGTTCCTAAGCACTGTGACTTGACCATGCACTGGGAGAAGCCTTTGTCCCTTAAGGCAAAGCCATTCTCTGCATCACGGGGCTGTACCAGCGTAGGTGAAGGCAGGACCTGGCCCATGTGCTGCTAACAAGACAGAAATCTTCCAGAATGTGACAATCACCCTGAATAAATTTCTTGGGATTATGGATCTTTTCAGGCTCATTCTTTATTTCAGATAAAAGCCTACCAAACCTATTTATATTTCTCTGGTGATAGATGTTAGGGGATATATTCAATTATACCCCAATTTTAATGCTGCAACTGTACTTAAACAGATTTAAAACAATTTCCATGTGTAGTTAAGACATCCTGCACAACTTCTAAAAAGGTCTTATTTCTCAGTGTATTACAAATCTTCTGGGTTAATAAATATGTTTCACTTTGTATATGACATTCAATTTCAGTTGGCAAAGACAGTGGAGTAGTGAGATAAAGCAGAAAGCTTAAAAAAAAAAAACCAACCAGAGAAAGAACAAACACAATCTTGAAAAAGAGGAATATTTTGGTTATTTTACCATTATAATATTTGTGGGGAAAAGCCTGCCTGCCAGTGAACATTTCTAATGTTTACAGGGAGGACGCTGTTGCCAATAGCCATGTGAGCCTGCTCGTGGAGAAAGCTGAATATTGTCAACCAACTGCAGGTGGCAGTGCAGGACTGTGGATGGAGAGACGGCAGCTGTCAGGATTGGGTCTGGTCCAGTTTTGTAGCTAAACTTACCCACTGTTACTGTGACGAAACCCTACCGTAACCCAGGCTTGCTGCTGGTGTTGCTCACTCTGTTGAGGGGATTGCAGGTGATTTTCTCTCATGTGACAGTTTTCCTTCCAAGCAAGTGTAACAAATGATAACAGCTGAAAAGAGTGATACACTTTAGTAAAGGATGTAAAAAGGAATTTACTTTTTTTCATTGGGGGTACCACTGATCCGTACATTCATATTTCTGACTATTTTCACTCATTTTCTGAGGGGGTAATAAGCGGTTGCTTTAACAGTGCATGTTGGGAGACTAAAAAAGAAGACAGGGCAGAGGTGTGCCCAGGCTTTGTCACACCTTTAGGTTTCCTCCTAAAAACCTTCTGAGACATGGCTTAGGGGTTCAGAAGCTAAATAACTTCTTATGAGAATGACTGAAAACAAACGTAGGCCTTGATCTTGCAGTCTTGTGTTTTAGCAGCCTGACTTCAGACCCTGCATAGGATCAGTGACACACAGAAAGTATCTACGGAATTGATGCCCATGATGGAATACAAAAACCAGAAGGTCCTGCTTCCAAATAATAAAATAAGATGCATAACATTTTTGTTGCATAGGAGAAATTAATTATAGAATTGTAGTAAATTTGGTGTTTAAGAGAGCTGGATTTGAATTCCAGTTCTTTCAAAGGCTTCCTCCTGTGACCTTTGAGCAGGGCAGTGAGGTGTAAAAACAAGGCTCTTGGAGAGAGTCCCTGCAGCCTGGAATACTGATTATTTGGAATACTGATTATTTGTTTCTAACGGGACTGGCAATGGGAGATAAATTCCCTTTCTGCTCAAGGATCTGTGAGTGTGACCTCTGATGTTTTGCCACTGCAAACAGGGAGAGGACTCATAGCTGCCACGTTTTACCCAAAAGTATAAAAAGCTGTAGGGAGAATCCACACAGCCTCTGAAAGGTTTTGTATGTGTATCCCCCTCAGCCAGTGCAGTGACATCACTGGTGCCGAGTGCTCTCCCTTTCCCAAAGTGCTCCCTGTAGGTTTTGGGAAGGCCAGGAAGGCACCAGGCCCAGCCAAGCCTTTGACTGTGCCTCCACCTACAAGAAACCACAGTTTGTGACAGTAAATGGTGCTTGGAGAAGCCTCACTTTTGTTGGACTGGGAGATTTTTGTGAAGTCAGAGCCAGGATCATGTGGTTTGGAAAAGGCTCTTTGAGATTAGCAGCAGATCAGTAGATTTCTCAACTGCCTCTGACAGTTACGAGTAGGAGGGACAGCAGCCTGGGTTTTAGGAGAGTCAGGGTTATGACCCTTGCTCTTCCACTTTCTCCTCTGTGACCTCAGGGCATGGGACTGGAGCCTGGGTGAGGTTCCAAGGACCAGATCCTGAGAGAAGGACAGGCAAAGAAGAGATAGTCCTTGAAGGGCCAGGTTCAGCGCAGGTGTTGCAGTGATGGCTTCACCCCCAGACCTCAAAGGTGTTTCTTGGTGCACAGCTGAATTCCCTAGGGAGTCAAGTTCCCTGTGCCCTTAGGCTGGAAATAGGTTAAAATGTGTTCCTGTTTGGTTATTTTAATCTAAATCAGAAGCCATGTTGGAGTTACACTCAGCACTGGGATAACGCTGCAAAGACTGTACTGTGAGGGAAACATGGATATGCTTTTAAACTCACCCTGATCCCTATGTGACATAATGGGGAGAACTGAAATGGTTGGGTAGACACGGTAAAAATTCAAATATTGACACAGGCAAACATCTGAACAAATGCCTGGATGTGAGAAGACCCAACCTTCATGGCTGTGAGGGCAAAGCCCTGTGCTTATCCACAGAGCAGGTCCTGCAGTGGAACAAGCTCCTGCTGTCTCCTCATCAATGTGCCATCACTTTGTCCTTAGTGGACCACTGGTGAGCAGTACCTGACCAGGGCCTGGCATGTGGCCATTCATTCATGGCACACAGATGTCTAAACAGCTACAGGACTGGAAGTGTCCAAGGCCAGGCTGGACGGGGCTTGGAGCAACCCAGAGTGGTGGAAGGTGTCCCTGCCCACGGCAGGGGATTGGAACTGGATGGGCTTTAAGGTCCCTTCCAACCCAAATCATTCTGTGATTCAATGAAATGGGGGTTTTGGTTTGGTTTTTTTTTGTTTAAGAAACAGCCCATGAAATTGTGGTTGGCAAGATATTGGTGGTCTTTATGTAGGAAGGAGTTTACAGTCAAAATCTACAGATGGAATTAGGAAAATAATCATATATAAACTACGTAGTACATGAAAGAAGTAGGTGAACTACAAGCAGATTGTCCAAGTGATAGAGCACACCAAGAAAAATATTTGTCGGGACTGATTGCAGAGATCTTTGATTTTCTTGAACTCTACAAACTCACTATAATTATAACTGAAATTGGAAAGAAGCTATTAATTGGTAAAAAGTGTTCTTCTCTCCCCTCTGCCCGTGAGGGTTTGAACTGAACAGTTTTCCAGTTCCACCCATGTCTTGGAAAATTTAGAGTATTCAAAACTCCATTAAAACACCTCATGCAATCTCTGGAAGGGCACATGTGTTTGTCTTGTGTGGTTTGACAAATGCTCTACTTGCTTTTTCCACAACACTTTTCCTTTCTTGTTTTGGAAACTTGCTTCATTTTCAGTCAAAATTGTCACTGTAAACTGTTTTCGAGACTTTGATGGCCATGAACGACTGACCTTCTTCCTTCTTGGTATGATACTACAGCAGCTTTGAAGACAGGACCTCTTTCAGCTGATTTGTTGAAGAAGCTGGGCTGATTAAACAAATTTTAGAAAAGAGCTATAAAATACCTGACCTGCTTGACCTGAGGCTGGTGGATATGAGCTACAGGTGGAATCTGGCAGCTGAGAGGAGGAAACAGGCAGAGTTTGCTGGGAACTTGTGTTAAAATTGTTCTGCTCAGTCATGACCTTCAAAACTGTAATTCAAACAAGAGACCTGTTGAATTAAGAACAGACAGCTCATATCCTGATGTCTCCACTACCAATGCTGTTTTTACTCTGTATACTGAATTAAAAATAAGGAAATGGCTTTCCAGTGGTGATAACTTTATTGAATTTACATCCTAAATCACTTTTAAATGAGAACAAGTGATTATGATTTTCTTCTGGAGTACTCTGAAATATTTGTGATGACTAAAAGATGATCTGAAGCAATTCACAAAATTATAATGCTCAAGCTGAGCTCTGTCATGAAGGTTTGCAAAGGTCCTAAATATCAGAGTATTTTATGGCTGTAATAAGTTTTTAGAGTCACATGACTGTCTGATGCAAATCATGACAACTCCATTGGCGAGCTTGTATTTTTCCACTGAGAATTTAATTATAAGATAGCAAAATTCACTCTTGGACTATTTTCTGTGAATGCCAGTAGTGGAACAACAGTATATTCACTCCCACAATCATGCAGTATTTCACAATCCCTAATTTCCTTTTTAAAAACTGGAGATATCTCGCTAATAGCATTAAACCATCTTCAGGCAATTAAAAGCAATAACAATAACTTCTGCAAGAATATAATTGTGTTAGGCTGGAAAATGATCTGCTACTTACACAACTTAACTAACACAAATAACCAAATAACAGCTGCTGTCCTCTTTGGCTCAGGCCTTACAGGCTTAGTTCTGAGTTCTTTTTGTCCTTTTCCAGCTGCTACTTTGGATGTTTGCAGTGCCTAATAGTGTGAGCATCCACAGAGAGGCATAGGCTGCTTTTTGGAATAATAAATGTTAAAGGTGAAAAGTGGAGTATATAAAACTACATGCTTTAGCTTTGAAATTTTTAGCTCCTGTGAGATATTCTGCATCTGAATCATCCTGTGAAATACCTCATTGCTTCTGTTCAGAGGGTGTTTTTCAGTTGGGAGAACAAGAAATCTAATTTCATAATGACACAGGAAGAGTGGATTAAAATTATCCAATATTAGCCAAGCTTGCTCTTGCTCCAAGCCTTTACCGCTTTCTTATTAAATTTTGGACAGGGTTTTAAATAGATTTTTCAGTTAAGAGTAAAAAAATCAAATATTCAAGAGCATATTCCATTTGGAGCTGTAAATTCTACATGTCTTGAGAACTTCATGAAGAGAAATCAAGTAGAAATGATAAAGAGAACTCAGGGTCACTGCAGGGATGCTGCAGGAACTCACATGGTGGTGACCCTCTTTCTACTTAATCTCTCTCTCTCTCTCTCTCTTTTTCTCTCTTCTCTCCTCCCTGCCTCTCTCTACATCACACTTGCTGTTAAATAAAATCTGTATTATTTACTTTGGCCTGTGGTTTCATTCGCACCTTCATTTGGGCAGAGGCATCTTTTAATAATCAGATCCTCCCAGGTCTTGTCTTGGGAGTGCATTCAAAGCTGAGTTTGCAGTTGATTCAGTGATTTAGCACAGTGAGAGTAGGCTTGTTTTTTCTCTCTCTTTTTTTTTTTCTAGTTTTATATGGTCCTTTTTCAGATAAATGGCCAGAAAAAATACTCCTGATAAGGAAGCAGGCACTAGACATTCAATCATGCTGACTTTCAGCTTTTTTTTTGGTAAAAAGAAAGACATTTGCTGACATCTTGCATTGCCATGTGACTGCTTTCAGTGCTTTCCATGACTTTTTTCCTGGACCAGGTTTGTTTATAAGTGATGTATTTCCTAGCCAGGAATTTTAGCTGTGCTCTCTGCATCCCACTCCAGAGGCACATTGTGAGATTCCGTCAGAGCTGCTCAGGCTCTCTGAGCGCTCCCTGGCTGGAGTGCACTTCAGGCACATATGGAGAAGATATCAGCTGCAGAGACTGCACCGGCCCTCAAAATTTCTTTTTTCACTTGAGGCCTGTTTGAAAACACCCGTCAATTTTGTTTTTAAGTGTATTTATGGAAATGGTCTAAATCCCCTACACGTCAGTTCAGTTTGCTTCCCGAGGCCACAGCAGATCATTTACGGGTTAGTTACACTCCTTGAGATTGAAAAACCTGTAAAGAGTCACAGCAAGGCCTGGAAATCTAATTATTAGTTGCTTGCAGCTTCCAAGGGTGAAACCTTGCTCTCAGGTCCTTACCACAAACTGCTGATTTTTAACAATAATTTGTGTGGGTGTGGGGGGTTTTTTTGGTTTAGAACACACTTTGTCTGATCTGGACAATTTTAGCTGGGGCTGATGCAGTCAAGTGCTTCTTTTTGCAGGGAATATTCACAGCAGATGCAAGGACTGGACACCTAAGATGTGAAAGCTGTGGTCTGATGGATTTTTTAGCTCAGCATTTCAGTCACTTCCCAATACTGGAGCATGGTAGCGTCACTCAGGGGCACAGCAGTGATCTGCATTTTATGGGACAAAAGTAGCAGTACGTTTTTCATGTTGGTGGGCATTTCTCTTAGCTCAGTGTTCAGCCCCTACCAAGATGAGGTATAGAAAGCTGTCATGCCATGCATTTAATAATTTAATAACCTTAAAGAGCCCACACAAAGTTTTAAAGTAACGGCAGCCTTTGAGCAGCCTCCAATTACTTTCACACTTTACCATCAGCTGCAAACCTCCAAGAGAGACAGCGAGAAGATTTGGGCAGAAAAATCCTTCTCTATAATTGATCTCCCAGATATGTGTGAGTACATGACTCAGATACTGCTTTGTTTAGGGAGTCAACACTGGTTTTGTAAAGACTTCTCACAGGTTTGATCCAGCATCGCTGAATTAAGGGGTATCTTGCATTTTGAATTTAAAATAAGAATCAAGAGAAGCCCTGATTAAAAAAAATTAAAAATTTCTTCCTTATTAAACTTTATTATCCCAGCCAGAAAATGTATTTTTTAATCCATTAAAAGAAAATATCCTCATGCAAAATAATCATTTCCTAAATATGGTGGATAATGATGTTAGCACAGATAAGAAGTAGGAGGCTGGATCTCTCTTTTAAGCTATTTGAAATCACTCCAATAGATTTTTACATTGAGCCAGGGAGAACTTGAGAGATAATGTTAGAAGCTTCTTAAACTTGCTATGTATTTTATATCCACTTGAGGAGAAACACTGTAATTCCAGTCCAAAGAAGCTGAAAACTCCTCACTCAGCAGTATTACCTGTTCCTTGTATTAAAAGAATTCGGACTCAGCATTAATTTATCAGTGGAACAAGATGAATAAAGAATTATAAATGAAATTGTTCCCTTGGAAGGAGCCAGAGATAACTCTGGGCACTATTTAAATATCGCTCTGCCCCTGCTTCATAAAATCCAGTGCCTTTCAAATGGTGGCCAGGCTTCTGACTGACATTCTCCATATGGAAGAGTTTCGTGGTGGTGAAAGAAAAGGGACATCTGTCTTTGAAATTGGTTTCCATCCCAGTGCATGCAAATCTAATATCCGAAAGATTTAATCAAGAGAGAATTAAAACTAAGAAGAAATTGCCCACTCAATAAAATTCAAAACCTGTGATTGCCGACTCTTCAGGAAATCATAGAATCCCAGAGTAAAGACAGAGAAAAGTGATGGGAGACTTCAGCAAACTTAACAGGCAAATAATACATATGCCTTTAATTATGTACAAATATATTTGTATACATAATATTTATTTTAGTTGTTCAGCTGAAGTCTATTTTTTATTGAGAACAGATTGAAAATCATCATTTATTGCCATTAATAGATGTATTTGTGTCGTGAGATGCTTCCCCAAATGAGCAGAGAAACCACATAAGAAGCTAGCTTTGTGTTGTTAATAGTAAATAAACATTATTTTTTACTTATTCCCGTAGAATAGAGTCTCGACAAGGTACAGGCCTTGTCAAGCCTCTAAAGGGGAGAAATGATGCCTTAGGTTGTAACTTCTATATTTTTCAAATTGTATACTGCTTAGTGTGGAACTCTGAAGTTTCTTGTAGCCTGTTAAATTATGCTCTCTTATGCCAGGCAGACATAACAAAACCTCTACAGGCCTGCTCTTCAAGGACACCCAGACTGCCCTAGGCCCAAAAGGATAAACTAAAAGCCTCTAAACGGGGGGTAAGCTGAGGGGAATTACATCATTAAACTGAAGTTTTAATTGGAGAGTTAACCCTGCTATGCAAATGAACCAAACCTATAAAAGTGTGAAGAACTTGTGCCCTGCCGTCCACCTGGGGGTCCATCTGGGCAGTGGCCTCTGGCTCCCCAGGGGTACCTTTGAAGGCCCTTCAAATAAATACCTGCCTTACTCCCTACTCCTGGTCTAGTCTCTGTTTTTAGGTGGCCTCTTAAGGCATCACTACCACACCACCTTTACACTGCCGTACCCCAAGCCAAAGGCCAGGTCAGAAAGAAAGCTTGCCCCAAATGCAAAATGATGGTTTTCTTTGTTTTATGTTAAAGAGGAGCAAACTGTCTTGAGTTATTGAGGAAAAATCTGCAGCGAAATGTAAGCAAGAGTCTTTTTCTACTGCAGGGTATGAGTAACTTCTCTTCAGGCAAATAGGAATTTTTTATGTGCAAGGTTTTGGGTGCCTTGCATAATTAATAGATGCAATTAGACACTACTATGGAGAATACGTAAAAAAAAAGCAAGACACTATATTTGATATGTGCAGAGAGTTCATTTTAATATATTTAATACTTCTTATTCAGCTTCTGGAAGCATCTCTGAAAATACTGTTTCTGAAGTGAAATGCAATTATAGGAGCAGAAATCAATGCTTATATTCACACCTGGAGAAACAGTTCAAAAAAGCTCTTTTATGTTAGAGATCGCATGAAAATCAGAGCTGCATCTTAATACAACCCAAGAGGTGATTGGGAGAGTATCTGTTTCTTCACAGAGGCAGTTACTAAGAGCCCTAAATGGGTGAGTTTTGGAGCACTGTGGTTTAGATATTTAATGTCAGGATTGTCAGACAGCTCTGGAAGACGATAGAAAAGATGTTTTTACTCACATGTTCAAAGCAAAGAGACTCCTTTGAAGGCCAAGGGGAATTTTACCAGTTGCAAGATTAATATAAAAGGACAAAACAATACTCTTCTTTTACATTCAGCAATTCTTTGCAGGATGCTATCAGGAAAGGGCTGAGCTGTGCCAAATCTGTGCTGAGAAACCTTTCTGGCTCTAGAAGTCATTAGAGGTACACTGCAAACATCAGAACAAAGTCTGCAAGGTGCCCTCTGGATCTCACAGCTAATATTTGCACTATTTCAGATATTTTTGGCCCCTGTTTGCGCTGTGTAACGGAGTATGATGCCAGGATTGCATAAACTCCAGTGTTTTCCTTGGAATTGGTGAGGATTTCATTAGGCCTATGGATTTGCTCTAAATACACAAATATCTCTTCAGACATGTGTGGCTGCAGGGAAATTCAGCCCTTAATGTCTGAGCTCTTCTGCTTTGCAGCCTGTGAGAAATTCCAATCAGCTGAGGGCGTTTGTTTAAGGGTAGCACAATTTGGAATTTGGATTATTCCACAGGGGTGCTCAGTAGCTGGCCATATTTGAGCTGTTTCTACTTCTATTGTGTCCATAAGACAACTCCACTCAATTTCAGTGAAGGCAAGTTGTGCTCATGCCAGTCTGATGCGAAAAAGAAGGAAAGGAAGGAAAGAAGAAGGAAGGAAGGAAAACCAAGAAAAAAGGACAGTGGGAAGAAGAGAGAGGATGAGAAAAAGACAATCCCTCCCCTCATCCACCAAGACAAATGAAGGCCTAACAAAAGTGTTATTCAATGCAGAGCTGTCATACCTTATTTTAGCTTCTGATCCGAAATCCTTTGACGTCAATGAACTTACTTTGACTTTAATGTGCTCTGGCTCGAGCTTGTCTTGTGGATCTCAGACTTGCTGTCTGTGAATTAACATGAATCCGTGGATTAGTTTTCCAGAACAAACAAATAACTTTACAAGGTAATTAGGCTGGTGTTTCAACATTAGCACATTACAATAGCCAGGTCCCCGAGCAGATATGGAGGGTGATGGGTTTGAATGGCGCACGATGAAGTCATTTCTCAGCAGTGTGTTTTCTGGGGGGGGCTGACAGAATTTAGGTTAATGGAAAACATGCCTGCCTTGCAAAGTATTTCCACCAGAATTATTGGAGCCTGAGCAAAAACCTTTCCTTATTCTGAAAAACAAGTGGAGCTGCAGTAAAGTGGATTTTTTTTCCCTTTTGTGTGTCTACCTATGTAACTGAGTATATTCATGTTGTTATAATGTGTATACGCAGCAGCTCACATTACATAAATACATTAAAATGTAGGCATATCTACCTGATACATTTATAACAAATACCACTTATTATTCCAGAATAATGATTTCCTGAGCTATGCACACTTGATCTTAAATACTGAAATAAAATCTTAACTGAGAATTTTTGTTTTGCATGCTTTTATCCATATGTTGTTTTTACTTTAAAGGAGAACTTTCTGACTTAGCAAAATCATGAAAATCTTTTTTAAAGTCCCACAGCCACTCAATGAGAGATGTAGTTTTTATATAGTTTATTTTATGGAAGCTGTAGGGGATGCGTGTGTTTGCGTGCATACAAAGAGGATAAAGAATTCTTTTGTTAACCTACTAGGACTAATTTTATATGGTTGATGTTCTGTATTATATTTAAATGTGGAACTACCTATTTTAAACTATTTACTGATTTTGTCTGATCATTGTCCCAAATGTTGCCATTTCACATGGCCAGATCATATTATACTGCAATTTCTAAATTGTGCACACTTAAAGATTCTGCCAAAGTATGCAATTTAGTACGCAGAAATTAATGGTTGAGGAAAAATATATCTAACAGTTAGCATCTTGCATGTCATTTCTATGGATTTTATACTTGAGTATGTTGGCAGAAACAACTAGAGGGAGACCAAAATGACACCTATTGAGTAGGAATGAATTCCAAAGCCTCTGTGTTGTTATTACATGTTATTTTAAACTGAAATAGAGTAGGTTTAGATTAGATATTAGGAAGAAATTCTTCCCTGTGAGGGTGGGCAGGCCCTGGCACAGGGTGCCCAGAGAAGCTGTGGCTGCCCCTGGATCCCTGGAAGTGCCCAAGGCCAGGTTAGATGGAGCTCTGAGCAGCCTGGGATAGTGGAAGGTGTCCCTGCCCATGGCAGGAGGGTTGGAACAAGATGAGCTTTGTTTTGAGGTTGTTCAGAGCCATTCAGATTGTACCCCTTGAAATCCCATCCCTGTTATACCCATGTAGTTAATTAGTCCCATTAAAAGAGAAAACAAAAATACAACAATATAGTTTTAGCCCTGTGTTTGGGGGCAAAAAGTCTGTATCTAGTACAGGACAGAATCAGGATTTGCCTATATGGTGGCCATTTTTATTTCTTTTTCCTATCCGTCTTTGTTGCACTCTGATCAGAAAAACCATCCTGAAAGTCTGGAGGCCACTAAAGCTCGGCCATAAGCCACATTCCTCTTTCTATGCATGTATGCAGTTTGTGGTGTATAATTAAAAAAATGATTATATTTTATTCCAACAGAAGCTAATCCATGTAGCAGTGCAACAGGGAGCTATGAGGGGAAGAAAAAAAAAAAAAAAAAAAAAAAAAAAAAAAGCAGTTAGCCAAAGTTGAAAGGGAATAAGTGGTTGGTGTGTTTAAAACAAAGACTCATTTTCTCAATGCACGCTCCTGCACAAGCGCCAGTGACCACAACTGAAAACTCCGTGCCTGGGTGATGTAAGAATGCTGATCTGAGCCTATGGTTCTGATATTTTCTCCTTACAGAGGTCAATCACAGTTGCTCTGCTTCTGTGGCTTCTCTTCAGGGCAGCTTGACTCCTTGCTGAGCTCTGTGACCCAGTGTCACCATCGTTGTTGTGACGATCTCCTCAAGTATTTATGGCCTGGCTCCATTGCCCTTTGAGACACCCTAAATAGGACCAGGGTCTGGCTGCTGGACCCAAGAGCAGAACTGAATCCTGTTGCTTTTATTACAGTTTCTAGTATTTTTCTTAATTTGCTTAACCATAAAAATCTAACCCATACTCAGAGCTAATAGAGAAATATGTATATTTATATTAAAAAATCCCTGTGTATATCTGTCTGTGTCTGCAGTTATCATTCAAGTTTCAACATTGTGCTGGGTTTGGCTGGGGCAGAGCTAATTTTTTTAAATGGGAAATGAAAAGAACCAAGTGTGATGCGGTGATGCAAGGAGAGAAGGAGACAGGGAAGCACCTGGCATGTACAAGGGCCATCTGTCTTTACTGGGTTTTACACGGTAGGAATGGGAGGGAGGAACAATTTCACACAGGAAGACAAAGAATTGACAGAGTTTTATCTGGATATGGAAGAAGGATGAAAAAAGAGAAAGAAGCCTAAAGCATGAACAATTTCTAAATAGGAACATCTGAATTTTTGAATAACTAAATAATTGATTTTGAATAAATAAAGAAAACGTGGTGGTTTTATTTTTTTGCCAAATAACTACTTTTGAATAACTAAAGAAAATGTAAAGGTTTTTTTTCTGTTGTTCCAAAGTGTCTGAAATATCTGTTTCCTTCGTTGTTTTATCTTGCTCCAAATGAAGTGGGTTGTCTTTTAAATCAGGTATCTTTATAACCTTTCAACTGTGAAAAGAATCATTTCACATAAAATAAAAAATGATGCTGTTAAAAAAGCATTTTCCATTAAAACATTTAATTCAACATATTTAGATTAGTTGCCTTGAAAACTGGGTCAAAACTAGAAGTGAAAGTAAAGGGGGGAATTGGAGACTGTGACAGAAAATAAGTGAAGGGAGAAATTTGGAAAGACTGGTGAAGTTTTGCCTAGTACAACAACACTATTGAATACTGTTACTTGGATGTGGCTGAATATGAGTTTGTCTTTATGACATTAAATACAATGCATGCGGAACAAATACATTGCTTGTTAGACTCTCAGGGAAGAGAAAAATAAAAATATCTTGTTGGGGAAAGAATGGGAAATGAAGTCAGGACCAAGTGGTTCCTTACAGGGCAGTTGCAGAGAGACCTCCCACTTCCATGAGATCAGGCTTTGGCTCACGATGCTGCACTTCATCAACTGAATTTAAAATAATGCTGAGACATGGAGAAAGGGCACAGATTTCTAGATTTTGACCACTA
>NW_008238314.1:287382-300081 GCF_000691975.1 Corvus brachyrhynchos
CACAGGACCTGTTATCTCTGCTCTATAATATGCTTCCATGTACAGATTTATACTAAGGAACTCAAAGGACACAACACCTCTTGGATTCTTCATGGAAACATCATGGATTTTTATCAGTAATCATTATGTTAGTATTTTAATAGGAGAATTCCGAAGTTTTAGAGGAGAACTGATCTAGTATGAAATATTGAGTAACTGTAGGTTAAGTAATTAATTATTACCAGCATAATTCTTTTAAGTGGCAGAGGATTCTTCAGGAATTTCACCTTAGCTGCAAATTAAATCAAAGCAGAACAGCAGCCTTTATCCAGAAGGGAGAGAGACTCTCTAAAAGTAGGATTAAAATCTCCACCTGTCTTCTACTGCCTGCCATTATATTGACACCAAATTTTGTGCCCAGTGTCCCACTGACACCCTTGTGGGCCACTTCACCTGCCCAGTCTGACTTATGTGACCATGTGTGCATGTATTTTATTCCTTTCTAAAGGGTTTTTGTTTCCTTTCCAGATGGTCCGAGCCCCAGTGGACCAAAGCGCACTCAGCCATGTGGCACAGAGCTTTGGTACCAGTGGTAGTAGCACAAGTGTTAAAAAACTTTCTTTGGGTAAGAGCTGTGATCACAAAAGAAGATGAGGAAGGGTCAGGACCATTTCACTGTATTTTAATTTGGGATCTTTTTGCCTGGGACAAATTCAGTTAAGAGTGCCTCTCTGAGGGCATTGCACATGCTTATATTGGGTCTGAATTTAGCCTAATTGGCACCAGGCACTTGGCACCAGCAACAGACCGCACTTCTGGGAATCTAATTACGGCAGCAGAATGTCAGGGCTCCCAAAACTGGAACAGCATCTTTCAGGGCAGTGACATTAATAGCCCCAAATCTCTTGTTTATCCATATTATTTACCTCTGAGGAAGGAACAGCATTAGGTACAAGGATGTGTTTACCACTCATGACTAACATCTCCCTCTTGAGACAGGCCCAAGATGGAACTGGACATTTACAAAAACCGCTGGGGCTAAGAAACTTCAGGATAATTTCTAGGTCCTGCTGGAACAAGTGACAGAACTCCCATGGGGTTTGGTGGATCTGGAACATTCTCAGGTGTTGTCAGGCTTTTGTGATATCACTGGAAGCTGCAGACAGAAATGCTGTGTGGGACATAAGAGGCAGTACTGCCTTCTGAGTGGGGAACATTGGGACAGGAGAAGCTTTGGGATGAAAAACAACAACCTTATTAAATAGGGACTTTCCCTTCTCTGCAGAGGGCAGCTGGCATGGAACTTGTCTGAATTATCCTAGAAATGGGCAAGTACAGGTTTCCTGTCTCAGCCCCACAGAAATTCAAACCCCTCTTTCTTTGCTTTTTGAATAATATAAACAATGAAGTGATAGATAATCATTTGTATCCTTTCTCCTCTTGCCTCGACTTTTCATTTGGGCACTCACAAAGTGCCTCTGTTTTGACATGAACAGATTGTTTCTGTCTCTGTTCCTGTCTCTTTTGGTCTGCATTAAAAATGTGTCTTCCTGAAAATAGAAGCCTTTGCTTGCACATTGGCTGTACTCTCTGCATTTTGAATTGCTCATCCTTTACCCCTGACTCGGCCTATTGGAGATGCGATCAACAAATCACAGTATTTCCAGTCATTTTTCTTGCACAGCTAATCTGGGAATAGCTCTTCCCAAACAGAATGTCTGGGACCTGCTACTGGGTTATTTCCTCTCATTTTTATCACCTTGATTACAAAATGACAGCAAGGGTAGGAGCAGAAGGGTCCTACAGCAAAATTGGCTTTAAAATCAGCTGTAGCATTCCTTGCTGAGAGGACCAATTATAAGAGAGATGCTGAATTTCTCTTCTCTGCAGGGTAATTAAAACTGACTAACAAGTGCTTTTTTCTGTGTTTTCCATACAGAACTACATTCAAAATTTGAAATAGAAGCTGTTACTCTTCAGCAGTACCTGTTCATTTAGCACAAATTGTCTCATTGAATTAATTTTAGTCACCAGTTCTAAAATTGCACAAAAGATTAATTTATGAGAGCACTGACAGGAATCTGTGTTAGATGGAGTCAAGGAGGATAATAAAGACTGTATCTATGGAAAAAAAAGGGCCATTCTGGGAAAAATTGCCAGACTTGACTCATTCTAAGCACAAAAGGTTGGAAAAGATATGAAAATTCAAGTATGGAAAACAAAGAGAGGAAATGACTTTGCAGGACAGTAGCCAGTGAATTATTTAGTTCTTTGTAGGACTGAAATACAAAGCAGCTTTAGTTATGGGACTTGGAGAGGACGGAGGCTTAATTTTCAGACATAACTACCTAAATCCATCAGATGTACTTCAGGCTTTAAACTCGTTTATTTTTAAGCTTTCTGCTTTTTTACAGACATCTATAAATCCTTGGGTATTTAATCAAGACATAGCACTGTGACAAGTTATGTTCTGATTAATATTTTGTTGTTTGCTTTCAAGTTCAGTTTGATATGTGTTAATGGGCTGAAAAAAGGCATTTTTGCACATGAGAGACAAGCAGATACACATAGAAAAGTGTGACTAAGTTTTTGGGGGTTTTTTTCCCCAGTATTTCAAAGCCAGTGGCAATATCCTGACTATTAACGGGATGGAAAAGAAAAGAAAAAAAGGAAGAGTATTCTGGGACTCTCTTGTACCTCAAATAGAAATGCAGGAGGAAAAAATAAAAGACAGTTTGAAGATCAGGTCCCTGAAAACAACCAAGATAGAAACAGAGGCCTTGTGAAGGCCACGACATTTTCTGGCCCAGGGTAATGTTTGGTGTTCACCATGGAGATAATTTAAGAGGGATCCATGACTGGCAGGAGGATTATCTGGTGTCTTCAGCTGGACAACTTGGGGCAGACACTCAGGGAGAAGGAACAAAACTGAATCCCAGGTTATGCTCCAGCTGGGAAAGCGCAAAAGAAGTGGAGAGAGAGCAGTCAGGTCCTTGGCTCATGGTTTAGTTAGAAAATTTTGCTGCTGCTGGCAGCTCTGGTGGCTTTTCTCTGCATCCAGCAGTCTCCTAGAGCTGCAAAACTGCTCATGACACTATCCAACATAATTTGGGCCCACAGGTAAAACCCCTCTGCTGCCCCCCTGCCATGGGCAGTGGGGAATGGTGACTGATAGCAGCATGAGGGTGTTTGTCTTATGCTCTACTTAATATTTGCTTCTCCTGTAATTTTGGCTCCTTCCTTCAGGATTTTACCTTTATTCTGTGTGAATTTTAATTGATTACGAATAAAAGGGCAAGTATCTACCCATCCGTCAGAAGCCCTTCTGTATTTTCCAAAACAGAGTCAGAGGATGTGACATTTTCAATTCTGCAGGTCAGGGTTTATTGACACCACAGGTAATTATTAATTAGGTGTTTCCAAGGCAAAATACACAACAAACCTCCAGTGCTGGGTTTGGCATCTAGAAAAGTATGATTATGATTTGACAAAAATACTGAATAAGTTCAGATGTTCTGGTTCATGACCAGGTTAGAATCTAAAAATAGGTGGTAAGAATTGAGTGGACTGAGAATGGTTATCCATAAACATAACAATGTTTCTACTCTAACCTGGCAAAATACATTTAAATTTTATATATATATATATATAGCCAAACCCTTCATGCTAGGATGAACTTCCTTCAACAAGATCTTTACTGCTCCATTCAACTGGGAATTTTGGTGGGGGACAAATTTGATAAATTTGTAACGATGCGAACTTGCCAGGCTCTGTATAAGCACCAGGAGGAAGTAGCAGTACTTTGCAAATGCAGACTGGATCTGTCAGTGCTACTTTGGCTTTCCTTCAGCTCTTGAGAAGTTTGCTAACAGACTGCTGATTAATGTGATGTGCATTTAATTACTGAATGCCTCTTTCTAATCCTTGCAATAATTAACATTAACAAGAGTACTGTTGACAAGGAGGGTGATTTACAGCCAGAGTGTGATGGTTTGGCTGAGCTTGGCATTAGGCTGTGGGAGCTATAGAGAACCTGAATTTTGTCCTGCTTTGTGAATCATTTGGTCTTAGGCTTGGCTGGCCTTTGGCCTATTCCCTAAAATAGAATTGCCAGCTGTGAGAAGCAGTGGCAGACTGATCCAGCAGAGCATTGCTGGGCAGCTCCTTCACTCTCCTTTGCCTGGGGCTGTTGTCTCCTGCTTGCTGGAGTGGTTCCCCCAGGAAAGGACCTCCTTGCTGCACTTGTGGCTACCAGTTTGTGAGCCCATCAGAAGGGACACAGAACATCTGACCCTCCCAGGGAATCTTGCTGCATGAGGGGCTCGTTGTATCCTTCAATAAGAGACATGCCGACCCGAAGGGCTCTTTTGTTCCTTTGATTCCTGGGCTCAGTCCATAGGGAGGAATTCAGGGCAGCATGCTGCTCTCATGATCACTGCAGTTTTTTGAGACACAAGCTGCTGGGATAGTTCATTTTTGGGAAAGCTCTGGCTTGGTTAGAAGTGGGACACAGTATGTGAAAGAGCCACCTCCTTGGCATTTTTTGCCAGGCTGGATAAATTATACATATACTTCTTTTTTCACCTGCCTTTTTATTCAAAAACATGTCAAGTTTTTCTAAGACAATGGGATCATGGAGCTGGTGCAATGGTGGGCATGTTTCTGAGGCACCTTGCAGGCTGCCAGGTAGCCTTAAAAGGGGACATGAAAACCTTCCTGGGAACAGGGGGTAGAGGCCGATGCAAATCAGAAATCTGCTGAATCTACTACCTGGAAGCAAAATACCTGCAATGGGACAGCCAAAGCTCTGTATAAATCCTTCCAATTTCTACTCTATTTCCCATAGCCACTTTGAATTTCCTCTGTTTAAAAAGTTAGGTATTCCAGTCTTCTTGGCTATTTTGAGTTTTAAAGTGTTTTGGTTGTCTTTGAGGAGCTCGTTATAAAAGCAAGGACTAATAACATCCATCACAAGGTTATGGCTGAGTCCCTGGGCCATTACCTCACTCCCTTCCTCTAAAGGAGTCATGTTGACTTTGAAGGTGCAGATGTCCTTTGGGATCCTGGCTCTCACTAGTGCTCTGTGGATTGAAAATCTGTGTCTTGTATCTGAAGGAACAATGTGAAAAACATCTGGTTGTGCTGTAGTGCTTCGTGCTGAGCCAATGGCCTTGCACTGACATTTAGTGCCCTTTTAACACGGTATTTTAACCTTGATTTCTATGGCAGTGGCTGCAGAACCTCTGCAGCTGAAAACCCAAGGAGTTTCCTGGCTGTGAAGATAAATTCTGTGTATGACACATAGTTTGGAAGTGGGAACACTCTGGTGGCAGATCTCGTTTGTTCAATCTGACTTGAATTCAGTCCCATTGACTCGACAATTTCCCAATGCTGTGGTACCTTTGCTTTGCACAAGTTTAAGGGAATTTCTGTCTTGGGTGTGAGATGGGGATTTTTAGTGTCATTTTTGCAGGTGAGAAACTGAAGCACTGCAAGACCTGTTCAAGCATTTACAACATCTACTGCCAGGATAAAACTGAATTTAATTATCACTGTCCGGTGCTACTTAAGTTTCACTTCTACATGTTTGTCTGCTTGATTAAAAAAGCCAGTGTTTTGTTGTTGATATATTTTTGATTAAGGATGGATTTATTTTAATAACTGACAGGTTTTGGTTTTTATGATTTCAACACTTTGTGTCAAATATAAATTTCAATACTTTGTGTCAAATATAAATCTGTGTCTGTCCAATACAGCAGACAGACACAGATAAATATGGGGGGGTCTCACCTGAGTGGGGCAGAGGGGCAGAATCCCCCCCTCCCCTGCTGCCCATGGGGCTTTGGGTACAGCCCAGCACAGGGGGGGTTCTGGGATGGGGCATGTCCAGCACTCACCCACCAGCTCCCCCAAATCCTTCTCCCAGGGCCGCTCTGGATCTGTTCATCCCCAGCCTGGGGATTGCCCCAATCCAGGTGCAGCACCTTGCACTTATCAAGACATCCTGCTCTGCTGAATGGCTGTCCTTGTCCCCATTTTACACACCTCTGGAGATAAAACATGAGCTGACAACACCTGCTTTATATGTTCCACTTCGGGCACTGCTATCAGCAGCCTGTTTCACTTGGAGGCACAATCACACAAATTTTTCCATCTAATGGACTTGCATGACCTTTTAACTGAAATTCCCTTTGAACTGGGATTCCTGTCCTCTCCAGTGCTGCTGTTCAGGTTCCTGTCAAGGAACTGGAGGGGGTTTCTTGCTCTCTAGTCCCCTTAGTTTCTGTGTCTGGAACTAATGGTCATGAACTTGTCCAACCCCTCTTTGAACCTGGTGATATAATTCAGTTTTCCTGAGGCATTGATTCCCACAGATTCACTGTGTGCTACGTAAAGCAGTTTTAAAAATCTATTTAAATATCCTACTGTATTTGTGAGGGGAATTCTGGTTTGTTGGATTTGGTTCAAAATCTTTGGGTTCATTCCCATGTGTCTCTCTGCCTGGCAAAGTGGAACAGCTCTTGAGGTGGAATGGGAATATTTGATCTGATTGTTTAAATCTGAAAGGACCTAAAAGGCAGTAACTTTTCTACTTTCCCTCCTGAGCTATGTCTCAAAATATCTGCTGTGCATTTCAGTGCCTGATATGCATGGAAGGAAGCAGAAATGTATTTAAAAGAGGGATCTCCCTCTTTGTTTTGCCAGCTTCATATTTGGACATCCAGGATGGCTATTTCAAGAATATATTTAAATTTTCACTCCATTTTCCATGGTTACTGAAGCATAAAGCTAAAATATAATTAGCACTGTCTAGGAAAACAGTTAAGGTTATTTAAAATTAATCACAGGTAACAAGTTTTTTGGCAAATAACCAAGTCATTTGATTTTCTTTTTTGTTTGTTTGTTTTTTGTTTTTGTCAAACTGAGGCTCAGTTTTGGAAGACAATTCGAAGAATTTGGACTTTCTACCAGCAATCATGTGAATTCACTGACTCTTGCAGGAATTTAAGTAGAAAAATGTAAGGAAGCCAAACATTTTATTTACACAAGCTAAATTTCAAAGTAGACGACCTTCATTTTCAGCTGTGCAAGCCACATTCTTCACTCAGTCTCATGTTTCTTAAAATAATTTGGGTTCTTGCCCTTGAGATTTTGAGCGCTGTAACCCAGCAGCTGCATTGTTTTTGCAAAGAAAACTGTGCAGTGACTGCCCTGTGCAGTGTCAGTCAAACTGATGCAGAGTTTGGATGCTGTGGTTCTGGGAGGGAGGCTGGAGGTGACCTGTTCCAAGGGACTTGTAGCAGCACAGCCTCAGGAATGAAGCAATCCTGCAGGCTCTGAGTGTGGGTGAAATGTGAGGAATTGCTCCTTGGACCCCCTCCAGAGCCCCAGTCAGTACCACTGTAACTCATAATTTGTGAGGGCTGTGAATTCTAGAAGGGGCAACACATCACGTGCAACGTGTGTTCTTTGTGTTTAAAGAAGCTGGGGAGTGCATGAGCATTTTCTGTGGATGAAATCAGTGTGATTTGGTTTCTGAAGAAATAAATTCCCCTGAACTCTTTGCTTTGCTCCTTGTCTTCTGCTAAAGCGAGCGAGTTTAATGCCCGTGAAACAGCCTGTTTGATAAATGTGTTAAACTACTGTAAGAGGATGCAAAAAACCTCCCAAAACCCTGCAGCATCTGGGATCTGTGAGGCAATTAAGAGCATTTGTTGGTGGGTAAATCAGATATTAGACCCACATTTCTGCACATGGGAGCTTAATTCCTGTGCTGTCACAGGCACTCTCCGTGGGTGGTTTCAGAATATCCCAGTGGGGCACGAGGCCCTTTACAGGAAGGTTTGACAAGTGTGTCCAGAGAAGTAGTGAAACACCTCCAACAACAGGATTTCTACTTTCTTTGCCTCTAGACTTGAAGGGAGTGTATTTGGAGAGTGACAGCAGCAGGGAGACAGTGGGAAGGTGTGAAGAACAAGCTCGCAATACCACAGGGAGTTGCTTGGGGCTGGGATCGTACCTGCTGAGGGGTATTTTCCTCTAAAACTTGCTCAGGAATGGGACTTTTTGCTGCAAGGTATTGGGCTGCTGGCAAAGAACATCATGAGAGGGTGATATAAACAGCCATGAGACAGGGTAGGCTATTGCCTCAATGTGTTAATCAGATTTTGTAGCCACAGCAGCAGACAATGCTTTTGGATGTTGCTAACATGGTAAATATAAACATTATGTGGCCATGCCTAGAATGGTGTTTTTCCACAGAGCAGCAGGAGCTCATGCTGAACATGTCATGTTTACAGAAGTTTCCATGATTTGTCATCCAAAAGACACAAAGAGCTCATGGAAAGCAAAACTGCAGCTAAGCATCAACCGGTGATGAAAATGACCATCTCTCTGTAGGATTAAGCATAGGAGGAAGGGAAAGGATAAAAATCAAAAGAAACTTATCTATTCTCATAAGTATTTATGGAAATGGATTCTTTTTGTGCATCTCTCCCATGAAATCATAGACTTGTCACAGTGAGGACTCAGCAGCAAAGTGAAAGTGACCCTGTAGTTGCTTGAGAAGCAGGTGCTGTTCTGAGGTTCCAGAAAAATTCCCTGACCACGCACATGATCTGATCTGTTTCTTGGGAGGTGTGTGCTATGGTAGCGGGTTACGGTATCAATTAAAATGGAATTAAAGTAAAGGAATGCTTCCCAATATCCAGTGTGAACCTGCACTGGCACGGCTTCAAACCATTCTCATGTTCCTGCCACTGGATACCAAGCAGGAGAGCTCAGAACATCCCTCTTCACTTCCCCACCTCCGGAACTTGGAGAGTTCTGCCTTTCTAATGGACAAAGAGCCTGCTGTAGGATGGCTGCTTGACTCTGCAGTTCTTCATGTACTGTTTAAACTCATTTAAACTTCCTTCCAATGGAAATCTGTACACTGGGAACCATGCTGCTGATGGCATTATCTTTACTTTCTGTGGCACCTCATGCCAGAGCAAATCACTGCCCAAATGTCCCCATTCCCAGCAAAGAACCAGTAGGTTTTGTCATCCTCTTCCATCTGCACACCTCAGCTACAACATGACTTTCCCAAAAAATTATTTCCTGCTGGCACTTCCCTGCGTTTCTCTGTTCTCCATCTCTCCTCCAGCCTGGCGACACTTGAGAATATTTGTTCCAGCCCCAAGGTAAAGACAGCAAATTTTTTGAGTTCTAACAAATCAGCCTTCACATTTCTCCTACTGACAGAGAGTTTATATTATCCAATTGTCCTGGGGGTGTTTCATTTCAGTATCAGACAATGTTTACCTGATGCATGTAATTACTTTCCCTGCATGTAAAAGCAAGAACTAAATTTAAACACAGGATGTGTATCTATTTTCTCAAAGCTTTTTTTAATCAGCAGTTAATGAAACAACCTGTCATCAGCAAGCTGTGCTGCTGAAATGACATGAAAAGCAAAGCCACAAGTAAGTTTGTTTGTAGGCTTTCACCTAAGTTTGGAGCTGGTGATGATTTGTTGTTTTTTCTGCAGTTTAACCTTGTTTGGTCTAGCTGGAGATGTGGCAGTGGTGATGTCAGTATTTGCCAAGAGCTATACTTTTACAGGAAACAGTAATGGACATAATTCAAGGCTTTGACAAGATTTCACACAGCATAGCAGGGCAATCCAGCACAAATTTATCATCATTCCATGCCCATTTTGGGTGATGTGCTCATAAAGTCACACACATGGCCCATGTGTAGCTGAATGAAACTATTCAGTCGCTGCTTTGCCTGAAACGCCGGAATGCTATGACAAATCTCTATTAAAATGCTTTGCTGCTAATGTGGATTTAGAGACATTAAAACATCTACACTGTGTGATACAGCATGGCTTGAGGTCACAAGACGTCAGAAAGAACAGATTCAAATATCATCACTTTCACAGGGGTTTTTTGTTGTCTGTGCTGTCGTGTGCCCTCCAAGCCTTCTCACTGTCTTTGTTTTGTCCTGTCAGGGACTTCTGTGACAAACTGCCAGCAGATGTGTTCCTGTCCAAAAGAAAACATTTTTTATTATATTTCCCTCCCACTTGGTCTTTACATTGCTTGTCACGTGTGAGGGTGCTCTCTTGTTGTTGTTTTTGTGGATGTGTGTGTCCATATATATTTCCTTTCCACAGGACTCCTGGTTTGATATATGCGTGTTGCAGTATCCCCACTGCAACATGTAGGTTTGCAGTGTTTGGTTTTGGTTTTTGTGGCAACTGAACTTGAATTATTGGGATCAATGGTCTTCCCTTTTCAGATTTCTGGGTAATACCCTGTAGCTTCTGGTCAGCAGGAGGTATCACTAGAGGGTCACAAGACTAAAATCTATCACAGAATGGCTTACATTGGAAAGGACATGAAATTCATCCAGTGCCACCCCTGCCATGGGCAGGGACACCTTTCACTATCCCAGGTTGCTCCAAGCCCCATCTAACCTGGCCTGGAACACTTCCAGGGATGGGGCAGCCACAGCTTCTCTGGGCACCCTGTCCCAGGGCCTCCCCACCCTCACAGGGAAGAATTTCTTCCCAATATCCTATTTAATGGTGCCCTCTTTCAGTTTGAAGACACTCCCTCTTGTCCTGCCCCTCCAGTCACTTGTAAATAGTCTCTTTCCATCTGTCTTTAGGTACTGGAAGCCTTCTCTCTCCAGGCTGAACAATCCCAGCTCTCCCAGCGTTTCCTCCCAGCAGAGCTGCTCCTTCCCTCTGATTATCCTGGTGCACCTCTGGCCTCTCTCCAGCAGCTCCATGTCCTTCCTGTGCTGGGCCCCAGGGCTAGGGGCAGCTCTGCAGGTGGGGTCTCACCTGAGCAGGGCAGAGGGGCAGAATCCCCCCTTTCCTGCTGCCCACAGGGCTTGGGATGCAGCCTGGAACGGTTTCTGGGCTCCCAGAACCCATGGCTGGGCCAGGTCCACACAACAAAAAGTATCCCCTCCAATTCCAAAGGCTCCTCTACTTCATACATGTCATATTGTTGTTTTTACTTTCTTTATGACAGTGCCATAGGAAAGGAATTGCTGCAAACGGAACCATAGTTTTTTATTTTACGTGGTAAATCCACTGCACTCGCATTAAAACTGAGTAGCTGCAGCTTTGTAAGGATGACCTTGCAACCAGAACATTTTGCTGACAGTGATTTTTTTAGGCAACCAAATTTGCTAAATGTACAAAATGCAGGCCAATCACTCTTCAAAAGTCTTGACCTACTTTCCCCTTGAACCCATTCCAAAATAATAATAATAAAAAATAACCATGGAGAGAGCAGATTACAAAGCTCTGTAATTTCACCGATGGGAATGTGAATGCCATTAAAGCAAAAGTGCTTCCTGCTGGCAGCCCAACTCTGTATTTGTGTGGTTGTAACTCCTCAATACTCATTCAGATTTTGGGAGAGAGACAAGGCCAGCGAAGGACACTTATGCTGACTTAAACATGGTCTTTTCTACTCAGTGGGCCCTTTTACTGAATTTCTCTTAATTGGTCTGTGTAAAAATGCACATATGGAATCTAGAGGTTTGGAGGTTTTTTAGGAAGAATCCACTTCTCATTTTCACATGGTTTAAGCTAAGTTTGAAAAGCCTTATTCTTATAAGAATTTGCAATTTTAATTCATTAGTGAGTCATTGCTGCTTAACTTGTATATTTTCATACAGACATCCTCCTGGATATTCTGATTTTTGACTCTTTAAAAGGAAAAAAGTAGTGACATAATTCTTCTGGACTTCTCCCTTTGTTCTGCCTTTTCCATGTTCAAGTATTTCCTTATCTTTGGGGAAGGGGGGAGAGGGAATATGCTCTTGTGCTCAAAGCTGTGTTTAAAAAGCAGATCTGGAGCCTTCTATTTTTCAAGCCCCCTGTGAGATAGAGGCAGGCTGATTGTGTCAGTTCTGAAAGTATTTAAGAACCCTCCTTTACTGGCAAAGGTATTAATGAGCTTTAAAAAGGGGCAAGGGAGTTGACAGGAAGAATTAATCCCTCCCAATCCAGAACAAAACTCCAAAACTGCTGCAATTCCTTCCTCCCAGCATCATACAAATTGTACGGTTCCAGTGGCCCACCCTTGCTTTAACCTCCCCCAGCTCCTCAGGAGAGCTATTCTGTCATTTCCAGTAGAAAGATGATTTGCATAAACCAGTTCCTTTTCATGATTAGATTCAGGAAATCAGCATTATAATCTGATGCTGATTTGCTTTTGTCCTGGAAGTTGTTAAACGGAGTCATCTGGCAAAGTCTAATCCCATTCCTAAGCATATACAGCCATACTTGGGACAGAAAATGAGGCTGTGTGTTTTTGTATTTGTGCATTTGACAAATTCAACAGCCAGATTCTTTCTAGGATTTTAATTTTGCAAAGCACTTAGGCACTGAAAAGTAATTGTACACTGTCTCAGCAGGCTCTGTGTGAGCTAGGAATTGTCCCATAAGCATGGTGATAAGAACAGGAGTTCAAAAGGGTTTAAAAAATAATTCATGGAAGGAAGATATGTGCTGTAGTGTGGTAGCTCCCCCGAATCTGTTTTCCACAGGTTGCATTTCCCTCCAGTCAACAAGTAGCTCTGCTGACCTGACCCCAAAAGAATTCCCTACTCAGCACAAATAGTCAGTTTTGCCTTTTGATATCATAAATCCTGGTTATGAATTGAAGAAATGCCTTCTGCCAGCTTCAGAGGGCAGTCTGCTCCAAGCAA
>NW_008238314.1:300121-315831 GCF_000691975.1 Corvus brachyrhynchos
CTCTCTTTCTCTTGTCTTGAATCATAGAATCACAAAATGAATTGGGTTGGAAGGGACCTTAAAGATCATCCACTCCCACCTTCCACTATCCTAGGTTGCTCAGAGCACCATCCACCCCGGATTTAAACCCTTCCAGGCATGGGGCAGCCACAGCTTCTCTGGGCAACCTATGCCAGAGCCTCCCCACCCTCACAGGGACGAATTTCCTGCTATCATCTCACCTAAACCTACTCCTTCCTTTTTTAAGCCATTCCCCCTTGTCCTGTCCTTTGCAAAAAGTCCCTCTTCATCTTTCTTTAGGCTCATATTTGAAAAGTCCTGGCAGTCAGGTGAAGCCCCAGGTGACTGGAAAAAGGGAAACATCTTTTAAAAGGGTGGAAAGGACGAGACAGCTCAGCCTCAGCTTTGTGCCTGGGAAGATCATGGGGCAGATCCTCCTCATAACAGAGGCCTCAATTTAAGCATCTGCCATAGAAAAACTCTGGGTTTTGGCCAAATAATGCAGATTGGGAGAGCTCTGTCAAGGCCATATAAACCAAAGCTCCTCCCTCCCCTGGGACTCCCTCATCTCTTCCCTCAGATTGTCCCTCATGCAGCCACCCCCTGTCCCCAGCCCCACCGCAGGCAGAGCAGTGAGGCCGCGGGGCTGGCGCCTGCTCCTGGGGTGCAGGGAAGCCAAGGGTGGTTAAACTGTCTGCAACCCAAGCCAAAAGTCAGGGAATTATGAAATTCCAAGTGGGAACAAAGTCCCTGTGCCATCCTTGTTTCTTGTACTTGATATAACTCCGTGATGTTACTGGCGTGCAGGGAAACCACTCTTCCCAATTCGTAAGTGCTTTATTCCTACCCCAGTGAGTCCTGAAAACTTGGGAAAGCAATGAGGCAACACTAAACTAAGGTTTGGCATAAAAACATCTCTGAGCAGTGGGGTAGGAGTCGATAGGCTGTTATTTCTCATTGTTCCAAGACGTTCAAACGAAATTTGTAGTAGAAAACTCGTTATGGGAAGCACCACAGTGTTAAATCTCCCAGTTGCTGTGAGCCAAAGCCAAACTATGGATGTCTGGCTGACCCTTTAATCTAAGGGCCTACAGGTTGTCCTGTGCAGTCACTTTTCAAAGCAATGGATATTCTCTGTGGAAGGGAATGCCTGGTGCTCTGTAGGTATCAGATAGCTGCTGTCTTGATCTCTTAAATCCTTGTTTAACAGACAAGAGGTCAGGTGAGTTACTGATCCCCGTGCTCAGCGCTGAAGTTTTCATCCTGCTTTTGGCATTCTGTTTATGTCCAAACACCATGGAGCAGGATGTGGATAATGAATGCACAGAAAGGGATGCTCTGGGTTTCAAATAGCTTTTGGTTAGCTTCTCCACAGTGCTTGGTTTCAGCATTTAAAACCATGACAAAATTGACATGATCAAGTTTGCCTCCATCATCTGAAACTGGTTTGGTGTTTCTAAAACTCCACTGTGGCAAACTTGGCCAGAGGGCAGGCTGAAAGTGTGACAACAACCCACATTGGGGGACGAGATGGGAAGTAATGTGCTGATGTGGAATAGTCCTCAAAAAACCCAACTCACTGAGTTTATAAAATCTTGTTAAGTGCTTAAATGCTTAGAACAGGACACACATTTTCCATCATCCTTACAGGGTCAGACTTCCCTCTCATTTGCCTCTCAGTAATACCAGTAGTGTTTAGTCCATGTAAATAAAAGGTGATCTCTGGGCAATCTTTCCAGTGCTGGTCTGGCATCATGTCTACAATGTTTTTCACACTGTAATGGGTTTGCTGTTCAGATGCACTGAAGGGTACAAGTTGTATTTAAACAACAGCTAAAACAAACCCAGAAAACCTCCCATCCATGAATTACCTAGGACGGGATAACATTTTGTCAACGATTCTTCCATTTAGATGCCCTATACCTTTAAGAAACAAGCCTAACGATTTTCAGCTAGTGAGACAGAATTCCAGAATTTTCTTTTATTTAAATGAAAGAATTTTCATAAAACAAAAAAGAACTCTACCTGAGAGATACAATTCCCACATTCTGCCTTCTAAATGTCACTTTCTTCTTGTAATGGATCTGGTAGGAAACTCTGCCCTTTCCTTTGAGTGACTCATGATGTAATGTCCTTACAGATTAGAAACATGATTTGAGCAATGTAGTTGTGGCATTGCCCATTCTGTCATGTTTATCCTGGTGAAAACCTAGCACTACAGCACTTGTGCTAATATTAGCGTGTTTAGGTCATTAGTGCAGAAAATCTTGCTGAAATTCATGTGTGGATGTACTTTTCCTTCATGCTAACCATGTGCTTTTTCATGTCAAAACTTTGAATCCTTTCACCTGTAAATGTCATTGCTAAAAACTGAGCATGAAAAGCACCTTATTAATGCCTCATTTGTATCTGTCAAAGATGTCCAAATGACATACAAGTGCACATTTATTTTAATACCAAGAAAGCTCTTACCTGGGTGATCTGGAATTCAATATTCATAATATTTGCAGAATTGGGCAAGATTTTAAATAAGTTTCATGAATAAAGGAACTCTACCATTGGACAGAAGTATGAATGTCCCATTTGTTTCTGCTTTGTATACTCTGTTTTTTCTTTTAAGCCATAAAGGGACCATTTAAGTAGTATTTTATTTCAGAGGAGTGTTTCATATTTTGGGCTTCTGGTGCCCTGCCAGTGTCAGAGAGGAAGGATTAAGTCACAGGCCTGATGCCTGTAGAAATGACAGCCTGCTCAGATGTGAAGTCATCATTTTCACATATGAATTCTGTTTGCTCATGCCGAGGGTAAGGGGCATGTTGAGGAGATATGGCCACTGCAGGAATGTTGGGAACAGCTAACTCTGACTAACTTATGTGATGATTTCCCTTCATAACTGTGAGTCACTGAAATAATTAATGGCTCAAACATTGTTAAAATCACCACAGGACTTGGCATATTGTAGGAAACTGTGGAAAGAAGCAACACGAACAAAGATCCTCAAAGCGGCCCCAGACTTTTTCCTGGGGCCTTCTACCAGAGTAAAACTCCCCCCCACAGGGAGATACCTGGGCATTCCCACGAATACCTGAACATCCACTGAATTCTATTTTTCTTGGAACTGCCACCCCTAAGAAGATCAGAAGAAAAGGACCAACAGATGTCACTGGATCCACAGGGGTGGTGATTATCTTTCCACTGAATCAGCCACTCTCTCACTCTCTTTCTCTCTCTTCCCTCTTTTCTATTTCCTCCTATTTCTCTCTCTCCCTCACATTTACTGTTAAAGAAAATCTGTACTCTAGAATTTGGCATATGGTATCATTTGCACCTTAATTTGGGCCAAAGCACCTCTCTCTGATAATCAGATCGTAACAGCAAGCAGTAGAAAATGGCCTCTTCCAGGAAAGAGCTCAGGGAAAGGGGAGTTCAGCTACATTGTTTGAATTGTCCTGTAGTTACTAGTGAACCTCCGAAGAGCTTTTAACCAAGTTTAGTCCCCACATACCCTGCTGTTAATCCCTGTAATGGGTTTTGTGTCTCAAAGGAGCTCTGGAAAGGAGCAAAGGGAACCCCTTCTACTGCCTTAAGGGAGAGCAACATTGCCCTGTAAGGTTAAAAGTGGATCTATGCCAATCCCAACCCCAAAGACTTCAAAGGAGCAGACTTCAAACAAAATCCTGAACTGTTTCAATTGACGTTCTCATGGGGTTTGTTGGCTTTTTTTTTTTTCTATTGTAGCAAACCCAAAGAGGGAACTTTAACTTTCCTGTAATCTTCAGCAAAGTGAAATTTCAGAGTTCCTTGGTACAATCCAGTTCCCAAATGTCTGATGCCACTTGAGAGGCCCGGGGGACCCACCTGGCTCCAGCTGCCAGGTCAAAAGGGTCTCCTGGAGGTCTTGTCTCACATCTGCCACCCTCTTGCTCACATCTCAGATACTCTGGACATCTCAAATGAAACCTGGTGCCTCTGTCAGGGAAGCTGAACTGAGCTAATTGTTTATGTTAATAGATACAAACCTCAATTAACATCTTCCCCAATAACACATGGAATAATTCGAGTTTGGATTTGATCTTGTGCAATAAAGTCATCTCCAAAATCAATACACTGTTTTTTTCCTTAATGCTTTTGGTAGCTGGTTTTTTTAGAATGTGTAATTCTACATCTCTTCATTGATAGATTTATCCTTTTTACCTATTTACCTTTTCAAATTTGCCACAAACCGTGAATTATTTGTATGATTTGTTTACAGTTCTAAAATGCACAAATAGCCAAAGTTTTGACTGGCTGACTCGAGTACATTTATATACGTCCTTGTCAAATATTAACCTGGAATATCTATACGTAATTGCATGTAAACAGCTCTTCTTCTCAAAGCAAAGAGAGTATATTTTCTGTATAAAATACGTATTTTTTAAACAGGTTCAAAGTGACAGAAGCCAAAATGATGATGCTTCTACTCACAGAGTCATCCAGTGCAAGCCCTGACAGAAGAAAGACAGTTATGAGGCCTAAATTTACTACTTTTCCTGGATTAATGAATGAAGTAAATGTTTGAAAGTTAACAACATTACGATTATTGGTGTTGTAATTTGGTGTTACTGGCCTTTAAAAAAGGGCTGGCAAGTTCACCACGCTATACAGTTTATTGCCCCAAAAAGGCACAGAGGGGTTCAAATAATATAATTAATACATATAACGTAGGGTCCATGGAATCTGCTTAAACAGGTATAAATATGAACAGGTATATCTACCTATTTAAACTACTTTCCAGCAGTGAATTTATGTTGAATAGCTGATTCTGCGCTCTTCAAGAAAGGTTACAGGAAGGTAAGAGGGATCTTAAAACTGCTGCAGCTGCTCCCTGGAGAAAAGCAGCCATTTTGGGTTTTTTTTCAAATTAAAATTGCCTACAGAGGGTTGGAAAAATAATAATAATAATAATAATCCTGAGATACCACTAAATTAATAACCCAGGATCAAGGAGAATCCTGGCAAGCTGAGAGAAAATCTTTGACAGCTCACAGGAACTCCTCTGTGTTCAGCATTGGGTCTGGAAAAGCAAAAAAGGCACGAAGCTATATTCCAAGCAAACTAGTGCAGTTCAGTGATGAAAGCAGATACACCTGTGACTTGTTAATTGTTCTGCTGTGGGGCGGACAGCTTTGAACTTCTTCCTTAAAGCACAAAAGAATTGCTACTAAGAAGTGTTAAACAGCTACTGTGTGGATGCAAGTTTTTCTTGGGAATTATTTGGTAGATGGGATGGCCACATTTCTCAATGGGTGTATAATTGAAAAGAAATTTTGGATAAATATTTAAATTCCATTTCTTAATATGGAAACATTAATGTGAATAACATTATAAAATATCTTATGCTTTAAAATCAGCCAGGGGCGATATTCTGTGAGTTTGAAATCACAAACATGTTGAGGCATTAATACTGACTAAAATTAACTCATACTTTCACTTAATTCCAGATGCCTGTTTTCAAAGCTGCAGGAGTTGAATCAGTGTAATGAGAAAAATTAATAATCCTTTGGACAACACCTTTTTCCTACTGCAGCAACGCAAATTTTGCCTGGGGCAAAAAAATTTGCCTGAAGTCACGTGCCTCTGACCTGTTGAATTCCTTTATCTGGGAAATAAATACCGAATGTATTTTTGGTGAAGTCAAAATGCTTACGTTTTTATTTGCTTGAACTTGAGATGAAGAAAGAAAGAAATACTTCCTAGGAAACAAAAGATTTGATCTGAAAATATTTTCCCTCAATTTCCAGCCTCAGGACACCTTCACATCTTTCACTGATATAACTTCTTTTTTGTATTAATACAAACTTTTTTGGGGGGTGTTAAAATTCTGGCAACAAGTACAGACCACTCCTTAACTGTTTGTCTGAAGCGCCTACCTTGTTACTTTGGGAGATTAAAAAAGAAGATTCTAAAGCCTTACCTTTTGGCTTTTCTTTTTAAAAGTCATATGTTTCTTACAAGTCATTTCTCTTAAACAGGGAAGCCTTTGGAGCACTGCTTGTTGCTTTGCTTAGCTCATTTTTGGGTTGAATTACCAGCAAAGGTATCAGAAAAAGCAGGTTTAATATAAACGTGAAAGTGTGATAAAGTTTGTTGTCAAGGTTCACTCTATCACTTACAAGTCGGTTAAAGCACAGAGAGGAAAGCAAACTAAAATCAAAAATCAATCAATCTAAACCCCAAATCATCCCCAAAATTATCTACCTGGAGGCTGCTGGGGGGAAACAGTGAGGATAGGAAAGCATAAGGATAAAAAGGACAAAGGGAACCCCTCCCATTTGTGTCACATGATTCAGAGTGGACCCCTTTGCCAAACTGAACCCTGGACTTGAAAAACAGTTTGGGCCTAAAGGTTTAGCATCACTTAATTGATAGCTTAAGTCAATTTAACAAAAAATTCATATAGAATTTACTGTAAGGACAACAGTCACTTACAGGCCTGACTTGCTTACAAATCTAACGTGCTTAAGCTTTTAAGAGAGCAACACTCACCTTTGCTTGAAAGCACCTTTGTTGCCCTGCCTGTGCACTGCAATGGCTCTGTCTTTGTGCAAGGTGTTCTCCAAAACTGGGAGCTGGAATGCCAAATTCCCTGCCAATGGGAAGCTGCACTTTTCCATGGATTTCTACCTCATCTTCAAGTTGTGGCCTTATGAATCAACACCATCAGATAAACAAAACAGCGCTGAGAGCTTGGTGAAAAAAATCAGAGGCATCAATTACTGACTAACTTGGTGGCGTTCAGACCTGCTGGAGGCTGCAGTGTGTGCAAAACCCCTGGCTTGTGTATGGCATTCATACTGAAAATATACCATATACTTCGAGTTATGAGGCATTGGAATGTGATCCCACACCTAATCCAAGTATTTCCTCGTCCAGCCAACCTGGCTTGGACAAGGTAATCATAAGAAAACAAGTCCCAGAGTGGACCGAGCCAGTAGCTGTCCGCTCACTGGGCTGTGCTGATGGTGTGAGATGTGACATTGCCAGCACTGGCTTTACTTGGTGCTCTGACTAAAAATGAACAACTCTCGCCTCCTTTTTTCTTTTTTTTGCTGGGTAGATCAGGAGAAAATGAAGCAGTGAGTGCTAAAAAGCAACATTTTGTATGAGAGAAACATGCATGGAAGCCTTTCTGTATCTGTATCGCAGGTGTCTTTAAGCCGAACCGGCTCCATGCCTCAACGCAGCGATCCAGCGACGCCGGGTGGGCCTCAGCTGGTCTGAGGCCAAAATTCTTTAACAGAGTCTCTAAATAGAGATCAGGACCGAGTGCCCCAGCGCCGGATCGCTCCAACAGCTAACCGGAAAAAAAAGGACAAGTTTTCAATCTGTGTCGGGGTTTTCTATCTTCTGTGGCCTCCCAGATACGCCCTCAGTCCGCCCACAGTCCCGCCTCCAAGGCTTCAAATGGTTCGTGAGGGCATTTCTGAGGTAAGGTCTTCCCTCTAATGGCTCGCTGGCGCTCGGGGACAGCGGGAAGGGGCGATGTCACCGCCTTCTGTGGCGGGAAAGGCTTTCTCATTGGCGTGCATGGTTGCCACGGAGTCAAGTTGCAGTCCCTCAGGGATAGCTCCTGGGTGCTGCCTGTGGCGACGCTTTGAAGTCTCTGGGGAGGGAGACACAGAGGATTAAGTTTACCATTTAAAACTGTAATCAATAACTGATTTAATAAAAGGAGTGACCCGACCAACACAACTTCATCACTAATTTTCAACATAGCCACCAAACTTGGCAATCAAAAAAAAGATGTGAACAGTAATCACCATCAAACATGTAACTAGGGAATAACAAGGTTCAACAACCATTATCAACCCTTTTTAACCACTTAAATGATTATCTTTTAAATTATCTTAATTAATTAAACCTAAAAAATCTAAACATGCAACCTTGCAAAAGCCAACTCCATAATTTCATTAATAACACTTTCCAATCAGTGAAATGGGCATAAAGGAATAATCTTTTCCAATCAACCTCTTTGACAGCAATGTGCTTTCTCCTTCATAGCGCCCTTCTTCCCATCCCTTTTTCCAAGTTCTGCCACTCCATGGTACAGATAGGATTGTTCTTGTCTTGCCTTCCTTTTTAGTCCTGCATTGAAATCTTGACTCCCTTTTATTCCTCTGTTCTTGGTCTCCCCACCATTTCGTTTTACCCATTCGTGGAGTGTGTCTCACCCTCAGCTTCTGCCCTTGCCCTCATCCAGACCTGGCTTCAAATGTTCCTTTTCCCTCTGGTGAGGGCACAGAAAACCTCTAGAAATATATTTATCCATTCCTTTTTCCAATAGCATCCAGTTTTTAGCTGTCCCCAGCTCTTTTCAAGTTGTCAGGGAGTGGTTTTGTGTCACACTCTTCAGCAGAATCACAAAATCATGGAGTTGTGTAGGCCGAAAAAGAGCTCTTTTCCTCTAACCCCCCTGCCAATGATGGGCCACCTACAGCATTGGAGACATTCTGAGAAATAAAATTTCACCCAATATTGCTTAAAAATGCCTTTTTTTACTGCCAAGCAAATGGGATTTGAATTCCAAAGCAGATCTTCCAGGATCTGACCTTTCCTCAACACTCTGAGTAGCAGCCATAATAACGTGGGGAAGTTACCCAGTTTGGAGCAGAGCTCCCCGTGGACTTCAAAAAAGGGATCTGGAAGCAGCACTGCCCATTTAACATGAGGCCCACAATGTTTCCTGAGTTAAAAAATGAAAAGTATTTTGGCTATGCATCTGAATGACGGTGGGAGGAAGATTGTGTTTCAAGAGAAAGGGTTTGTTTTTATTCCTTTATTTCTCTGTCTGTGTTATAGCTATTAAACCCTGATAAACTGATCTCATTTGCACTGATTTGGGTTCTTAGCTTAACCAGTTAAACAGATTTGGTTTTGGCAGCAGGCATTATAATTCCCAGAAAGAAGGATCTGAAGCAAAGCCCTGTGTGTAATAATTTCAACTGTTTTAAGAAAATCCAATCTCCTTTCTAATCTGTAAACCAGATTCTTTGTGACTTTGGTTTTTTTTTTAATACAACCAAAGTTTCCTTGCTTTGAAAAAAGGCATAAATTACCTTTTCCACCTTAAAACAGAAATCAGCATTTTTAAAAAAAGTGGGTCTATTTTAGGCAACCAGAGCCAAATTTCTATGCGTGTACTTAATCTCTCTGCCAAAAATGCAAAGATAAGACAGTGGAAGCCTCTCTTCTGCTCCAGGTCCATTTCCACCTCTGTTTCACATTTCCAGAGTCTTTAAAGGCAATTTTTTCTTCCTGTTGTAGGCAAATTCCAGCTCTGTGCTGGAGGCTCACCTAGGGCCTGTAATGCTGCCTAAATTCTGCTTAAATCCGCATTGTGGACAGGGAATTTTTTCAGTAGACCTTTTGGTTGCCCAGTGAATTTTGCCTTGAGTTGATATTTTGTGCCTGAGTATTGATCAAAGTGTGTAATGGGCTGAAATCTTGTGTTCCATTTACAGTCTGCTACAGCCAAGTACATAAAAATACAAATCATATTTTTATAGTATTTGCAGTATTTTGGCCTATTTTTCCTGTAAAGTACTGAGAATTCATGGGGAAAAAAAGGAAAACAATGTAGCTGTTTCAACTCCAGCCCATGTAGATGATTAAAAATGGATTGAAAGTAATTTTGATGATTTGCATGATAATGTCACTATGACCTTTTTGAATAGTTAAGATGGTGTCACATACAAATACGTTTTTTTATTTAAATACCACCTTGTTTCTTGCGTAATTTAAGGTTTAATTCTTCTCATATGCATGATAGCTTTCTGATTTTGACAGATACTATAGTTAAGCATTACACTTATGAGACTGCTCACACCAGATTTAATGAAGAGTTTAAACCAAATTTTCAGGCTTTAAGTTTAATGGGGCATCCCATTTTCAACACCTATAGGATGGCAATGTTAATTATCAATTATGTCCCTTGCAAGTAAGCTGCTTGTGACAAGCCATGTTCAAGAAGTGCTTTGAGATATTTTTATGGGACATTATCCTCTGTTCTACTTCATCCCCACTCTCTTGCACAGAAAACTTATGCAAACTCATTTTTAATGAGTTTGTAATGAAAAGTGCATGTACATATAGCAAAGGCCCATTTAGCAGTCAGAGGTTTTTTGTTCTGGGCTGTGGAGTCACTGTGCTTTATTTATTCTTTTGGCCTCTGGTATTTTTGCTGCTCCAGCCTATTTTTTATTATATGTAAGTCTCCAGTGCACTGGGATACAAACTGCAAATTCATCAGGCTATAATGGATGGCCAAGAATGATTAATGTCATCTGTTGGTTTTGGAGGGGTTTGGGATGCAGATATAGTGCAGACTGTGGTGTTTTGTGGAATTTTAGTTTGAAGTGCAGCCTGTCTGTGTCCTCCACACATTGTTTGATGGTTGTGACTGATAATCACATCTATTGCAGCTGTCACATTTTTCCTTTTATTTCCTTTTCTGTAGTGCTATAGAACAAAAATACACTTGAACAAAATGTTCAATCTGTCCTTTATGTGCCTTTGAAATGTAAAGTTAATTGGCTGTGTTTGCTGTCACTATGTTTGAAGTTGGACAAGCTTATTAATTGATTTTATTCTGTGGGCTTCACCTATTAAAGGGCGAATTCTGCAACCCTCATTTCCTTCTGGATCCTAATTTATCTTTATTGAGATATTGGTGCAGCTGAAGGAATCATATTTTCCAGAGATAGTAAATCCTTCAGCCCCTATAGACACCTGTGGCACTATGGAGAGCTTATAAAAATTAATAGGGGCATACTTTTACGTGTTGGGTATAGAAACACAATTTCAGACATATTTTTAAAACTCAGAATTCATTCTGTTGATCCTGTGGGATAATTATTATTGGAGGATAGAGATTAGGGACTTTGTCAAACACCAAACAAGACAACAAGCTTTTTACATTTTAAAATGTTTTATGACTGCTGTCATTTTTTCATATATCCAGTTTTCACCTTATATAAATTAATTAAAAATATCTATTCTGGAGTAAGATTAAGCCCAGACCAAATTTTATCTAATGAATGTATTTAAGTCACAGAATTTATTACTTATTTGCAGAAGAAAACAAAAAGAGAACTTTTGTGATTTGAGATATTTTTGTGCTATCTTCTTGGAGATATTTTTGTCCAAGAGGGAGGCACCTGAATTTACTGCCTTAATTTAACATATAATTAATTTTTTGTCCAAGCCCCTGTGTTTCTGTATTGATCTGAAGATGATCTGTTCATGCACAGACATCTGGTCTTGAATCCCAGGATTCTTGTTGTCCAAAGAACACGATACAAAAAAATGCATCGTGAACAGATTATTTTTCCCCCTTCCTTAAATTCTTCTCTGCATTCCTAGTCTGTTCCTTGAATAATACATTAAGATCTCTCTGACAAAGCCGGTTGCTCCCATAATCCCATTTTATTTTTGGACCTCAGCAATGCTGAAGTTTCAGCACAGTCATCACAAGTAACATCAGCAGCATGTGGTCAGTATTGTTCTAAATTCAAGTAAAATCACATTTTTAAAATATTTCCCTTAAGCATTTTATGTATTTCTATTTTACAAACAAAAAAGTGATGGATTATATTAGAACTGGACATGAAATGTCCTCCTCATGGAGTTTGGCTTTATACTCTCATAATTTAAATCCATCATTTTGAAAAGATTGATGAATGGTAGAGGCCATATTTGCTGATCTACCAGAGATTTTTTAACAACTTTGGCTTCAGTTACAATTTGTGAAATTAAACTTTAATGGGTTTCTAGATTCAAAGGGATATTGGAAAAGAAGAGATTATTTGTACTGGAAGAACTTTCCCCCTGGTTTCTGGGAAACATCCCCTCACCACTGTTCTCCAGGCCTGGATAAACCAATTTTTCTTTTCTTTCTTATTTCATGAACCACCTCCCACACTTCAAGGTTTTTCTATGCTTTTCTAAAAACCCATAATCTTTGCCTGGGTTAGGGGCTGTCTTAAGGCTCAACATTTTTAAGGAAAGAATTTCTTAGATGCCAACATCCAAATGTGGGCGTGGATGTCAATAATTTATCACTTTGCATAGGATGCTCAGCCTTTTAGTTGGTTATTGACTTGAACATATGGAGCAGAACACATTCCACTTGATAGGAACATGCAAACACTTGGAAAATCTGGTTGCAATATTTTGATTTTGTGTGTCCTGTTTGACAACCACTGGAGGCCATTGTTTTTCAGAAAGAAAGGCTTTTTTAGAAGTGTTTCAGAAGGACATGCAAGGTCCCTTATCAGCATAGAAATTATTGAGGATTATTTCAAACTATTTGTTATAAATGCCACTGAGTTCTTTGGTGTTTGTGAAAATATTTATTGCCACAAAGAAAAATTATGTACTTTGCATCTGCTCTTATAAATGAATCCAACTCTCCTTTTGCCTTCATCATGAAAATCACACTTTGTGTAGGAAATATTTGTAATCAAGGTAAAAGACAAAGAACATCATTTATCACAGCCTACACTATAAAATGAGCAAATTATCTCTGAAGAAAGAACCAAAATTATTTGATTTTTTGTTTGCTCTGTTGAAAATTGTGCAGAGTCAGAGAAATTGGCTGCATTGACTAAGACTGGGAGTACATTTATGTTTGTCTTCGTCTATGAACTTGGGAATGAAGAAAGGCCACCATTTTATTGCCATATTGCCATTGAGTGCTGGATTTTTAAGATGTTAGAAGATGTCAATGTTTAGTTAAGATCCCAAAGATTAGCAGGGAGAAATGGGGGTTATATTTTTCGTGTTTCTGCACAGTGTAGTTGGAGTCAATTGCCAGTGGCCTGGCCTCATCCCTTTGGGATTTCTGATTTATTTCCAAACCCTCTTGGTCTCTGAATTATGCCAGGCCCCACCCAGTTTTAATTCCTCCTTCTGAGCAGCAAAGTTGGTATTGGATAAGAGCATTTTGCAGAGTCCCCAAAAGCACCTCCTAAGTCCTAAAAAGCAGGAGACATTTTGATAACCAAAGTAAGAAAAAATATAATAAAGCTCTAAATAAACCAGGAATTGCTGGAAACCTTCTGTGTGTGTACATTCTAAAGCCCATTATACCTTACAGAAATGACAGCACGCATTGGAATTGCTCTCTGTAAACTCAGGACTCTTGTTTATCCTTTAAATGCAACTGATGTGACCAAAGAAGGACTGGTGTTGCTGTTTCAGATTTTTTGGGACTGAATTATCTTTTGGCAACACTGAGATTTATTAGGACTCCTGGGTCTCGTTTACTTGAGGACTTGCTTAGCACATACCTTTGCTCTTTTCTTTCCCTCTGTGCTTCTTAAAAAGTTGTCAGTAAGAATCTCCAGGAGATATCTGAAGGCCAGGACATTTTTTTCCTTGCCAGCATAGATTTTCAGGGGAAAATAAAACAATATCTCTGTTTACGAATCCCTTTTGTTTTCCCACAACCAGCATTAATAAACCCTACAATTTCAGAAAGGGAAACTGGGAGAAGTTTGAAAAGTCATGTTGTGACTCAGTAACAAAATTGTTGGAGTTTAAATTAATGCACGGGCATACTTAGGCTGGGACTGGTTGGGAAATTCCAGTGAAAGATGGTTTGGGGTGAAATGGGGATATCTCTTGACCAATTAATCAGGAAAATCAGTCGATGTATAGTTTTGTAGTTGGTATTGAAAAAGGTAGATTGCTGAGATATGGAGAGATGAGGTAAAGATGAGGAAAAAAATTCAAAAAGAGAATAAATAAATAATAGAACATGAAGTACAGAGAGTGCCTTTCTACAACATAAAGTGAAGATATACATCAAAATAATATTATATAAATCAGTTATTTATCTTTCTCCCTCTCTAAACTGAGTAGTGCCAAGCGCATCTGAATGTCTGTAACATTCTCTTTTCAAAGCCGCCTTCAAGTACATCTCTTGCCACTGCTGTCTTGTTCTCACTGTCACGTGCCACAAACCCTATTTTAAAAAAGGATGTAGGGCACACAGGGGACAACATAAAGGAGTATATAAGAAAGCAAGTGATTTTGCATGACCTTTAATGACATAAAATTGGTAGGCTCTAAACATAGGGGGTTTCTTTACTCCGGGGATTACTCTCCTCACTCCAACAGTGACATTCTGAGCAGCTGAGTCATCGAGGAAACGGGGCAGGTTTTGAGAACAGATCCCTCACCACTGACGTACATGTGAGAATAGAAATGTTTGTGTTTTACGGGAATGGAACATCCTAATGAGAGGGGTGGGAAGGAAATCCAGCCCAACCAGGAGCACACATCACGTTCATCCCTGGCCTGGCTGGTCCAGGAGCTCAGTGCATGCCAGATATTTTAATTATAACCTAAGCAGGCCATTCAGCCTGGCTTCTGTTACCTGGTGAGAATGGGACATTCTGACATGCACCCCTCCCACTTCCTCTCTAATTCCAGCAGGAAAATTAGGTCACTGGGAAGCAAAGACACCCAACCACAGCCTGCCTGTGAAAAATCTGTGAGACTACACTTCTACCAGCTGAGGGCTTCACATTTACCTGAAGCTTTTTTGGGGAGGAGATATCAATGCCCACAGCAATAAATGGAATAACCAGCATGATTTAAAAATATTAATAGTGGTCCTTACGAATACTCATTCCCCTTTCTCTATATACATCCGACAGCAAAAAGAAAAAATAGCAAAAGATTTTAACAAAGTCACTGAGTCACAAATTCAGCTCAGAGTTCTGAATTTAAACACAAGCATTAAGCTCAGTTTTTTGGAGGAGGCATTTGGAAATCATTGCATTTCTTTGCCCACTCCTGGTCAGTCCTTTCCAAAAGCACCACGCTCCCAATCACAGGATGTGTAGGAACAACGTTCAGCTTCCCCAGCTGAAAAGTGACTGAGGGTTTTGTGCCAGCATTTGCAGCAGCAACAGCAGCAGCATCAGTGTTTATGTGCTGAATTGCCACTGGATGAAAGACAGAGAAGAAAAAGTTTAGACTGGCAAAATCCTGCCTTCAATATGCAAGTTAAGATAAAATATGTTCTTTACAAGAACAGTTAGGCAAAGAATAAGAGAGGAATCAGATACTCTGGATTGATTTGTTTAATTACTTCAGACAATGGGCCTCCTTTGTGTTTTTCTGTTTTCCAAGGGCCTAATTCTAAAGCTTTTAAAACAATTTGAGGACTTTCAGGGATTATATTTTTCATATAATAGTGGGAAAAATGACCAAAATGTCTCAGTGTTTCTATAGAATGAGACACCGGCTGAGACTACTGAAAATACTTTCCAGAAAAAAAGGTTAAATTTTTTTCTTTTGCTTCCTTTTCTCTTTTGCAGAATTTTTTTTAATCTCTACCCTATTCTCTACTGTGCAGCATCTAATTTTTGGATTAAGTCTTATAAAAACAGCTATCTATTCCAGATGCTTTTGCCCATGTTTGTGCACAGCAAATTATTTCTTCTTCAACTGCTCCAAAATACAACTCAGGTGCTATGTGAGGAGGCCAGGGGTGCAGTCCCACTTTGCTTTTGAGACCCTTGATGTGGAACACGTGTGGCCAACAGAAAACTGAGATGGCAATTGTGTTTTCTTGGGGCTGGTGGTTATCAGGAGGGTTTGAAATCTTCTGTCGCTTTGCAGACGGGCTGTAGCCTTTTCATCAGCCAGATGGGTAGTCC
>NW_008238314.1:315866-338291 GCF_000691975.1 Corvus brachyrhynchos
TCTTTCCCTGCATGGAAATGATTCTGGCCCTGCAGCTCCAGAAGAGGATCTGGCAGCCATGTTCACCAAATTTCTGCATCCAGGGAGAGCAAGGCATTAAAAAAAGAAGGACCTTTTCAGGCAGTAGAACAGGAATGAATTAAACCTTTTTAGCTACTGCGGAACACAGGCAGTGATGCTGATACACACATGTTAAATGATTCATTGACTTCTTGCTGTGATCCCATTGACATTTGCAGCTCTGAAACAATGATTTCTCATACTGATATGCAGAATGAATTTCCCAGAGCAGCCCAGCCCATTTGTTGGCTTTAATGACATCAGTTCAGGAAAAGCTGAACTCTTTCTTGTGCTCTGAGAGCCTCATCCAGCGTCCATGGAAGCAGTTCCTCTGCAGGAAAGACCATTGAAAAAACAAAGATACTCCCTTAGTTTCACCTTTTCCTCAGTTTTTTCTGTTTGGTCTTGCCCTAGAAGTAGTTCAAGTTCTGTTCAGAGGAAGAGAACTGTTTTATAGAACATATGCATGAAGCAGCCTATGGTAAATCTTACTTTTAATCTCTTGGTAGTGTGAATCTTCATGGTGGATGAAGACCCTTAAAGTGTTGGATGATGGACACCAACTGTCCACAGGCTGAGATAAATGTATTGAAGGAAGAGAAGCCTTCCCAGAACTAATTTTTAGTGGAATTAGAGCATTTCTGCAGGGAATTGAAAAAAATAAAAACAACAAACCAAAGCTGCCTTGGCCTTGCAATTATTGCACCTTCCTGTAGGCATTTCATATTGTACAGTTCTACAGAAGTGTGAGTAAAGTATTTGTTTATAACCTAAAGTCCCCTTGAAAAATTTGTCTGCCCTTGAGATGGCCATGATAATTTCATTTCACTGCTCCATTCACTCCAGTAGTACCTCATAAAAATTATTCCTGCCTTACCACACTATTTAAACCCACAGTCTTGTATTTTGTTCACAAAAGCAAAATCCTTCCTTCCCTACAGGGAGGGAGGAGTTGTTACCTGGTTTTCCAGCCAAGATTCCTGAGCACTCAGCAGATGTTGGTGCTGTGGTTGGGTTTGCAAAAGATGTACAAACTGGGCATGTGGAGCTTCGTGCTGGATGCCAGGGCTGAGTAAGGGTGAGCTGGGGCAGTGGTGGCCACGCAAGGATGTTGGATTTTGGGTGTTTCTGCTGCCAGCTGGGTGCTGCACCTAGCATCAGAGGTGCTCACAGCTGGCACAACTGCAGCTCCAGCCAACACTATCTTGTGGGGACAGAAAAGAATTGTTTTCATTTGTTTTGGCCTCCCAACGTGCAAAAAATAATTTAATTAGTTGTAGTTTAAGCCTTCTGAGCTCTCCTGAGACTTCCAGAATTTGCTTTTCAATCTGAATACTTTCCCCTTTAAAGCCTCTTTTTCCCCAATAGCATACACATTTTTCAACAGCTAATATTTTCCTTTGCATTGCTATATATACTCCCTGTCCCCATGTGCTAGAGAAACACGTGCCCAAAGTGAAACCACACACACCATTTCACTCAGAATCCTCTCCATGTGCATCTGCTTCTCATTAGCTTCTCCCTCTGCTGTGTACACAGACTTGCCTTTAAGAAGTGTCATTGCATTCGTTTGTGTTACCGAAGTATTTTTCACTCGGCTGGGCACCAGTGAGGTGACCAAACACTTCCTTTGGAATTTCGTGTGGGTTTCTGAGGACAGAATTGGGCCATAAGATTTGTAAACAGCATGTAGAAGTGCATATTCACACATCAAAGGAATTAGCATTTTTAACCCATGTTTTATGCAAATTACATTTTGTAAATATAATGGATGTGTGATGTGGTTTGTACCTGTATTTTCTCAGCATGCAAAAAGCTTCTGTGTGAATATACATGGGAGGGAAACAAGTACACTGTCTTCACCTGGGTCTGCCTGAGCTCTGCATCTGTCCCAGGTTCCTCTTCACTGAAATTTATTTAAATACCTGCACAACTCTGGTTGAAAAGCATTTCCTCACTCTTACCAGTATTAGAATTTTCTGAAATCCCAAATTATTTACCTATAATGAGAAACAAAATTTCCTGCCTAACAGCAATCCGGTTAGGAGGGTGTCCAAGGGACCAGCTGGACTAATAAAATCAGTTTTAAAAGGGTATTTTATATTTATACATGTACATTTTAACATATAGGCATTCCTATAGGACATTGTGCTGCCTGAGTAAAGCAAAAAGGGTGGGAGAAGGCAAAAATAAACTTTGATTTAAACCTTCATTAAAAATAAAACATGGCAAAGAGCAGTGTCAGAATGCACGATGGTGCTGTGGGATTAAATTCAGTGATCATTGGATCATCAGCAAGCTTCATCATTGTATTGCTGCTTGTAAATAAAAAAGGAAAAAATGAAAGCAAACACCTTTAGAAATATTTTCTTTCAGGTAATTCTGTAGGATTTTTATTAACACTTATGTTTTCCTTAAATCTACTGAATGTACACATCACAGTTATTTGAGGGTTTCCCTCAGAATTGTTAATTGGCCAGGAAATAACAGATTCTTACCAACAAAATTAAGTTTAAAAATAATATTTAATGTTCACTATGTCTTTCTTTAATAAAATGGATATTTCTTACAAATAATTGCAGGAAATTTGGGATGCATTTGCCAGTGGTTTCGAGGTGATTTATGACCTCTGCCTTCTGCAGAAAGGTGTTGCATATGAAGGTCAGCATATAAAAACACAAAGCTGGATTTTTTCCCAGTCATCTGAAGAGTTAAGCCAAATGAAGTTTTTATGATTACAGGACAGAACAAAATGCTGAAGTTCAAAATTAAATTTTAACCTTCGCTTATAAGATTTGCCACAATCTATGTTTTGAAACTGTACAAGTGAAAGACAAAGATTATTTCAAGCTAATGCTTAAGCTGGTCTCAATATTTTTAGTATTCTTAATATGTAATATTTCACTAGGTGGTACCATAAAAGCATGTACATTTGTGCTAAGGCAAAATTCAGTTTAGTTAAAAGTAATGACTTTTAATTTCAGGAATGGCAACATTCAATCCAAATTTATTGTGCTCGTGAAAAAACAAGTCCACAGAGTTAATTTTCAGCGTTTTAAGGGAGTTCTTGATATAGAGAAACTGCAGAATCTTGTAGGAAACTGGTCATTAGCCTCAAGCTTTACATAAATGTTTCAGAATTTTGCTGACTGTGCCTGGAAGTGCTCATTTGCTGAGTAAAGTCGTGAGCCCTCAGCAGATTCAGTATTTCCTCTAAAATGTGCTGACTCAGAAGTCTGAAAGGCTTTGAACAAAGAACATTCCTCGTTGCAAAAAAAGTGCAGGGGGACCACATGGTATTTTACACATGGAAATAGAAGAAAATGGTAGGATGGGACTGTTAAAGAAGCAATAAAACTGTATTTAAAAGGCAGTGAATGGGCTGAATTTAAGGTTCTCAGAAACTGCAGAAAAAACAAGATGAATGCAGGACAAATGCAGTACAGGGATTTTCTTGGACATATTTTAAAAGCGTTTGAGTTGACTTTAGCAGGTCCAAAAGTTCACTGGGTGCTGGGTACCTTAGAAAATAGAACTTCAGATGCAAAACAAATGGTATTTCTATGGCTTGACTAATCCTGGAATCTATTATCCTGAATTTTACTAAATCCAGCCACCTACATATCTCCCTATATCTATGGGCAGGTGTGTATATATATATATACATATCTAGATATGTATATATATATATATATGGATATATGGATGGATAGATACACTCAGAGGTGGTTTTTGGGCTGCAAAACATCCCGCTCATATTGTAGAAGCTGCTTCAGCCTCCTGTTGGGCGAGTGCCTCCCTTCTGGAGGGGAAGAGTCTGAGTCAGTGTCTAGAAGGGCTTTCTGAACACATGATTTCAGGGCCAGCTCCCCAACAAGCGCCACTTTGTAGGATTTGTGCATGTGGTCCAAAAGAGCATCAGTGAGAGCACAAAATGGAGGTGTTTAGGGATTTCTGCTCTACACTTTGGCCTTTCAAGCTGACCTTTGGGATCTGTGAGGCAAATCTGTGGGGGGGGTTTTTTTGACTTTTATTAGTTAACTGCAGGTTACAGTGGAGGTCTCACTAGTTCACTCCCCCAGTAGGTGAGCAGAGAGTGTGTTGTTATCTTTCCAGCTTCAGGATGAGAAAAACAGGTCCTCCTGCAGATTTGTTCTCATTCTCCTCAGAGGCTAAATCTACTGGGCAAGATCTGAATCCCATTTTTGTGCATGTTTTTGTAGGTCCTCTGGCCATGATAGGCATGCAAGCAGAGCTCCTGTGTGTTCCTGTGTCTATTTGGGGGATGGAGGGGAGGTGAAATAATTTATATGGACTCTGGCAAATAAATGTAGAAGCTGTGCAAGCCAAGTATCCAGGTGCTGGCTGCCAGGGTAAAGGATATGGCAGATCAGAGACTTCTTGAAGTCTCTTTATTTTTCTTTTGAAGCAATTGTTTCACTACAAAATATCTATAAGCTTGATTTAAACAAAAAGCCAATTTTGAAATCGCCAGGATGAAAATTAAAAGGTTTTTTTTTCAATCCAGCAGTACTAAAATAGTCCTTTCCTTAGAAAATTTGAAAACTCTGATGTTGGTCCAACTGAAAAGCATTTTCTTTCTGTTTGCTCAGAACTGCCAGTGAATCGAGTACACGTGTCAGAGCTTTGGATTTTTAAACAGTGGATCAATGGCTGAAACAGAAACAAACTTAGAAGCTAATAAGATTACAAAGAAATAAAAATGCCAAAGCAGTAAGATTCAGACACAGCTTGAGGCCGTTCCCTCTCCTCCTGTCCCTGTTCCCTGGGAGCAGAGCCCTACTCCCCCCTGAGCCTTCTTTGCTCCAGGCTGAGCCCCTTTCCCAGCTCCCTCAGCCGCTCCTGGGGCTCCAGCCCCTTCCCCAGCTCTGTTCCCTTCCCTGCACATGCTACAGCCCCTCAGTGTCCTTCTTGCAGTGAGGGGCCCAAAACTGGACACAGCACTCTAGGTGTGGCCTCAGCAAATGGGGGTGAGAGAAGAAGGTCTTGGAACAGCCTCAGAGAAAATTCTTCCTTATGGCTGGTGGAGGATTAATGATGACTGAAGAGAAACAAATCTCTGATTATCTTGTTCTTATGTTGTTATCTGCCTTTAAATCCATTCTCTTCACTTGAAGTAGGAGGAACACCACCTTCGAAGGACATTGAGGCTGGTCCTTGGTGTGGCTGTAACCAAATTTCTCTCTGCCAGCGCTCACTGAGGCCTTGCTGGTGTGATGCCAGCATTTTGTCCTTTCTGTAATGTGATCTGTACATGGGCAATTTATTACATACGGTGACAACATGTGTTTTTCTGTCCTAGCAGGAGTACAATCCACGTTGTAAGAGTGCTAACAGTAAATTGCTTGGATTTTCCCAAGCATGTGCCTCTGACTCAGTCCAAACATTGACAGCGACAGAGCTGTAATCATTTGCAGCCTTCACTTCTGAGCAGAGGAAATCCCACTCTTCTGATTCTGAAATGTGATTCCATTGGACACCAGAGCTCAGAGAGAAAATACACCTGGTTCTAAAGGTGTTCAGCTGGAAAAAGCCTGTACCCCTGTGCTGGTTTGACAGGGAATTGGGAAAAGAGCTGCTCCTTTGCACGGAGAATTCAGCCTGCTGCTCACATGGAAGCTCCTTAACAGCTCTTTAATAGATAGACAAATAAATCATTAATTAATTAAACAAATACAGTTTACACCAATAAATCTAATTCCTCTTTCCCAGTGGAAAAAACCCCCAATCTTATATATTGTTTCCATGCTGTCAGTGAAAGAAGAGAGGTAAATTTTATGTATTAAGTGTAAGGAACAAATCTCATTTTTAGGAATGTTGATGCAACCTGCTTTTTCAGTCCTGTTGTTATCCAGGTGTCTGGTACCTGTTTATGAAAAGTTTACATTTTCTAGGCAGGCATTTGAAGCAAAGCCCTAATTTTTAATGATGAAAAGTGGATGATTGATAACTTCTGTGCTCCAATAGCTGCTGTGAGCACATGTGGTAGCTGGGATTTCATCACAGCTTGGTATCAAAGAGCTGCTGTCATTTTCTATATATCTGAACTATGTGAACATCAGTTATTTAGCCTTTCTTCTAACATGAAGAATTATTACACTAAAAATATTGAAATCTAGTAAATTTTGGGAACTGTCTCCAAGTCAGTTTTCACGGGGAGGTATAAACCAACTCAGGAAGACCATAACACCTAATTTCGAATAAAATTCTTTTATTTAATACTCTGAGAAATTCTGCTTACAAATAACTGGGATAATATGTTCATAAGTCACTATTTCCTGATAAATCTGTGACTACGGACTAGAATTTTAAAAGAAAGATAACAAACTTTGACTCCTGTTTAACCAGAGTGGATGTTAGGCAGCAGGATAGCTTGTTCCCATTGGAAAGCTGAGTGATAATCCCCATGTTCAAATGCCTCTGAGTCACTATTTTCACATCCAGTGCTCTGTTATAAAAGAAATTAATGTGTCAATATTCTTCCTGGCTCAGCAGGCTTCCTGGAAAATGTGGTTAAATTGTCTCCTTTCGATTTCTTGCCCATGTGGTTGTTGATCCAGGTGTTTTCCTTTCTTCTTTTCCTTATGTTTAATTTATGAAAATTATCTTTAAAAAAGAAAAGAAAAAAAAAAGTAGAGGGTGGGCAGCATGAATTTTGCAAAGCTGGATTTTAGCTGGGAACTCCAACAAGTGGTAGAGAAACAGGGTCGATTTTCCCAGCAGTCCAGAGGGGGCATGGCCATGACCTGCAGCCTATTTTATACCACCTCATGTCATTTTTGGGGATGGGGGGAGTGGTCCCTGCCAGCTTGTGTTATGTGGTGAGCAATTGTGTCAATTGTTCACCTCTCATAAGAGAAAAAAAATGAATGTTTTGCATTTAAGAAGTTTGTTACAGTTGGCACTGTAAATTTTTAAGCTCTAATAGTCTACACGATGAGAAAGATAAAGATCAGAAAGGAAGATTTTCTGTGACTATAAGTTGTGAGTGGTAGAATTAGTAAAGTCTAAATGTGACTTCAGAAATCAGAAAAATTGAAATCTATGCACAGAAATCAGGAAATTATTTTTTCCTGATCCCAGAAGGGTCAATATTTATGTCATTTGACCTTGGCTGTTTATCAAGTGGAGTCAACATCCTAACCAGGAATACCAGGCTCATTTTACTGTCAAAGGAGAGAATGAGGATATTTTAGGATTTCCCTGACCTATTCTCGATGTTTACTACAGGATGGGATGTGTAGTGGCCTATATTCCATTGACTGGGTGAAGTCAGAGTGAATCAAACTACCTTCCTTTTAAACCTGCTGAGCAGGGCAGGGCATAACACAGAGAGATTGAACTAAAACTAAAACTAAAATAAATTTGCTGAATTTACTGATCTCATCTGAAAGCAAGAAATCTGGAGATCCTGCTGGTGATAGCCAAATATTATTGCTTCAGTATGAACTTGTCAAGCCTTTGATCATCAGCATCATCGTGGCACCAACAAAATAAGAGCAGCTTTTGAAAAGTTACACGCACAATTGAGAGACTCGAGTCCCCTGTAAGGAGTGAGGTTGTGACACTGAGGCAGAGTTCAGGGTGCCTGCAGAGGGTGATCAGGATGCTGAGCCATGCAGGACCAGGCAGGGAGTTAAAAAGTGCTGTCATTTTGTATAAATGCCCACTAATTCTGGCTAAAGGGCAGCAACTCATAAGTTAAAACAAGTTTGGCCTCAGGGAAGAAAATATTAGTACACCAACTGTGCTGCAGTATCTTTGCATGGATATTGTTTTTAAACATGTACATAAACATGTTTTCAACAGAGCATTATGGACACCCCTGTAAGGCCCTCATACATTGATTTGTTTCACCTCAGTTTATTAGTGAGCTGGGACATAGCAGAACATGGGGGAATGAAAATAGTACTGACCAAGCAGTAACTTGGTATTTGTTGTTCTCTTTAAATTGCTTTTATTGCATACCTCTGGACTCCTATTTTCCCCTTTTAAGTAAGTGTCTTTTTTAGAGGAACAGCAGTAAACTTGGTTTTTTCCACTTATACTTTAAAGCTCTCTGTGTTTAATAAGAAATGGTCATTAATTCTTCTCTGACTAACACTGTGGTCCCTTGACTTCCTGTAAAGCACAAATAAAACCCTCAGGCCAAATTTTAAAGTATTTAATTTCATTGGAGACATCATTTTAGTGTTACTCAGGGCAAGGTTTAGTCTGTTGAAAGAGTAAACCTCTGTTTTTTTGGTCTCTGCTTGACTGCCCTGGTTTCAAAGCCATGATTGTAGCTCTTGTGAGAGCTAAGTCACTCTCATGTCAGGCACTGAAGTCACAGGGTTTTCTCACCTTTAACCCTTTCCAAGGAGGGAAGCACTAACTTGGGATAGTTATGAAGCAGTCGTTACTGAGCAGAATAGTTTAGTACCCACTATTATCTGCAGTACTGCTGATACCAGAGAAGGAGCTGAGGGAAAGCCACAGGTTTTTTTAAGTGTTGCTGACCTTTGATGTTCCAATAAACTCACAGGGATCTTTCCATTTGAACTGTTACCTATATGTTAAGCTAGGCTGTAAATTGTAATTACCTTAAATTTACAAATGAAATAGCTCTTAAGTTGCTCTTTCCTTGCTTAGAGCTGATGTGTTCCTCTGACGAGCATGTGTACACAAGGAAAGAGACAAGAAATAAAATCTGTACACACTTGTAAAAAAAATGAAGCAAAACAAACTAAACTAAACCAATCCAAATAAATGGATAATGTACTTTAAATGAAGCAAAAGGATGTAATCTTTACTCTGACGAAGTTTCATCAGACTGTTTCTTAAATGGCAGGCCCTCTTAGCTAATGAACAGGTCACTGCATAGACAGTTGCTTAGAGTATTTCTATCTTGTGTTCCTGGTTCATTTCCAAAGGAAGTGGATGTTTACAGTCTGGCATGAAAGGAGGATTGTTGTCACTTTTAACCCTTTTCTCTATAATGGTGTTGCTTTATTGTATGAACAGAAAAGGTAAAATGTATGTTGGAAAATTCTTGCTTATCGGCTCTGCTTTTTGTTTCTCACATCACTTCTGTTCCCTTTATCTCCCAGATCTCTCAAATTCTTTTTCAGCTGTCACATGTCAGCCTGTCAGCTCGGGCCAAAATGAAAACTGTGGTTGGGTTGCCAGGTCTCACCCACACTCACCCATCACACGGGGCTATAAGCATCTCCCCAGGGTGGCACTTTCCACTGAGGGACAGCTCTATTGCAAGCCCTGTAACCTTCTGCTCCCCAGTCCCTGCAGATTCCCACGGATCCCCACAGAGTCAAGTGTTCCCTGCTTGCCCCTGTGTGTGAGTGCATCCCAAAGTTACACTGGTGCAACTGAGACCAGGTTTTCTCTGGCATCTCCTGAGAAGGCTCCTACTCTGAAACAAACGGCAAGTCCCTTTCCTTATTAAGGCAAAAACCTCTCTGCCTTAATAAGGAAAAACAACCCAAGAGCTAATTCAGTTCTTGCAAATGCTGTCAAATTGAGAAAATAATGGAGAAAACAACTTGTGAGTCTGGCACAAGACAACACGATTGTGTCCTTTCACGTAGCTGCAGGTTGCTGTGTCTGTCCCTGTCTAGCAGGAAACTCTGCTGACCATTTGTTTCTCAGTATCCTTCTCGCAGGCTCCTGCTTGTTCTGTGGCTGCAGACTAAAATATTTAAATTTTTTTTCTTTTTTTTGGTTAATTTGTTCTCTGGAGCTCGCAGGCATCACATAAAGCAGATGAGCAACAGTGGAGTGATGGCCTCACAGCCCTCACCAGTGCTGGGGCTGATCATGTTGCAGCTCTGTCATGGGCCACTTTTAAACCCCGATGCTTCAGTTCATCTCCTCCTCAGAAAGGAACAAAGACTTTAGGGAAAATGTTAGAGCCCTGTAAGATGCAAAGTTAAATAAAACCAATTGTATTGCCTATAAGAGATTGCTTATTTCCAAGTGCTTATATCTATGTATAAATAATGAAAACCATGCCAGATCATTTGCAGACTCCTCTACAATTGGAGAAAACTTTTTTTGTGGATATTAGGGGTAGAAAATGCTTTTTCAATCAAGAAATCCTTTTTTTGGCCCCCCCCCCCCCTTTTTTCTTCATGAAGGAGATGTTTCTGTAAATATTGACACAAAATAAAGGACATTATTAACATTTGGTTTTACTCACATAAATCTGTCTTACTGTTTTTCCTGAAATGGGCAGCTTCTTTAATTATTCCCAAGAACCAAGTACACTTGACGTAAAAAATCATTAAGTGTGACGCAGACTGTGCATTAACTGAAAATGTTAAAAGGAGCATTTGGCACCCAATTTATGTCCCAAAATAATCAAAGGACTGGTAAGAGAGAGGCACTTTCTTGCCCCAAAGAGCAGCAATGACCAATGTGAAACCCCAGCTGCTATTGTGAAATATTTAATTTTAATTTAACTTAAGGATTTCTGCTTTGGAGGTCACTCCCTTTCACTTCACTCTGCATTTCCTAGCTATAAAGTAAAAGCACAACCGAGCTGTTTGCTTCCCTTGAAGCATCCTGTGAAAGCATGTGGAAAAGTATAATTAAAAAACTGAAGGAAGACTCGTTCTTGCAGGCATCATTAATTAATTCATCACCTAGGTTTGACTTGTGACATTTTGAAAATATAAAATGAGAGTAATTTGTGTAGTCTGGGAAAGGCATTCAACAATTTTAATCACACTGAAATAAGGAAATAAGGAATACCCCTTTTCTGCACTTCCTTTATTTTCACTGGAACAGTGCAGAAGGGTGATGGAAGATTTTGCAATGCTTATTCTATGATAATTGTTCCCACTAAGAGGTTCCCAGTTGATAGGAAATATTTATTAGTTATTGGGCACTTTGTGCAGAGACAAAGGGAAAAAAAAGCCAACTCGCAAACCTCATTTATGACCTTATATTTTGAGAATAAAATGTATTTATCTCTGCAGCTGATATCCATATTCCAGGACAGTGACAGCCATAGGCATTGGAAGTGGGAGCAGCTGCAGGTGAATGTGTCACACCAGCCAGCACTAATGCGGAAGCTTTGGTTTCCTCTTTCATCTCCTCTGCAGCCCCAGATGAATCCATGACCTCCCACAATCTGCAGATGGAAAGGAGATCTGGCTTGAGGAAGTCTGCCTGATGAACAACAGTTTTGGCACCTCTGCTGAGAGAACTCACCATTTCCCTCCAGCCCATCCTCTCAATTAAAGAAGCTTAGCAAGAGCTTAAAAAATATCTGAGCTCTGCTTTTCAGGTGGAGCCAGGCTCAGGAAGCCAAGCTTTAGGGAGACAAAAAAATCTCTTAAGTAACTCAGCAGAGTCTACACTTTATTCAGCAGCCAAGAAGCTCAGGGATCATAAATGTGTGCTTGTACTTTGAACATCTGCAGAGGCTGGGAACTTCACAGGGGTTGAGTTTGCAAGAATAGTTTGCATTTTTCTTGTGTAGCCTGATTGCTGATCAAACTGTGCTGTTGTCTGCCTTGTTGCTTCCAGCAATGAAAATTTCACACGGATCCAAAAGGAAGATGAGCAGCTCTCTGACTGTGACAGGCTTGAGCCAGAGCTCAGGAAAATAAATGCAAAGTGCTTCATTAGCAGCAGCAGTCTTTAGATCAGACCCACTGTCTACTTATTCAATTATGCAGTGTGATTAGGAGAAAAATTGCTTCCCAGCCTCCCTCCCTTGTAGGTAAAATTTAAGCATGAGGGTTTAGTCTCCCATTTTACCATAGTTTACGTAGCTTGCATTACTTTTTGTTGTTGCTTTCCAAGCATTCCAATCCAGCTCTTCAAAATCCCTTCTTAAATAGCAGTGTCCCTGAACCAGTGGCTTCCAGGTTATGCAGTGCACAAAACAATCTCTACTTCAGGGGTGCTAGAGCACATTTGCCAGGTGCTTTTTTGTTCTCATTCTGGAAATAAAAAAAAGGAAGAACATTTATAATTATTCTGTTATTCTGCATAATTCAAAATTGGAAGAAAAAAATGTTCCTAACTAACTCACTTGCCTGAATTTATGTGGTTGAAATCCAGACTATGATGTATAACCTGCATGGTTAAGGAAGCCACATGACAGTGTTAAATGACATTGTATGTAAGAATTTACAGGATTTTTAAGTGATGTCATTGCCAGTCAATTTACAGGAAAAAAAACTCTGGCAAAACTAAACAAATAAAAGGAAAAAGAAGTATGTGGGATGTGTACATGATCATGAAAATCCTACATCTTAAAATAATCATTTATGGGTTTTTTTCCTGTTGCTCATTTGCCTATAGCCAGTTCAAGTTCTTTTTTCAAATACAGTCTCCTCTTGGAAGTTGCACATATGATCAACATTTCTTTTGATCAATTCCATTACAATAATTCTGTGTATAAATGGATTCTTAATTCCCCCCCTTTTTTAAACCTCTTTGCGTAGATTTTAATAGCACTATGAGAGTTTTTAAATAGACATATGAGAGGAAATAATATCTTTAGCTTTGGGCCACCTGGTTTACCTTCTGGCTTTCAGTTTGGTCCATTGGGCTGTGGAAAAGACAGACTAATGTGAGAATAAATATTTCAAAAATGAGATGACCGTGATGGATTTGGGTGTCCCTGTCTGCCCCTCTCCCACCTGCCCATCACCTGCTGCAATCAGCCTGCTGGGTTCTGAGCAGAGGGGAGAGAGTGCAGTGCTCACAAGGATGAGATGGAGATGGACACAAGGAGTGCCTGAAGATGGTAGGAGAGCTGAGGAAGATCCGTGAAGGGAGGTCTCTCGAAGGGTTATCATCTGCTGCAGCCACCAGCTTGTCCTTTTCCCTGCCAGCCCTGTGACTGTACAAAGCAAACAGGAACGATGTGGAGGAGGAAGGTGGACAGGCAGAAGCTTTTTCCCACTTCAGCTCATCTTTGTTTTTCAGTGATAGCTCTGGAAAAATAATTTCTGGCCCACATGCAGCACGAACCACAGAGGTATTAGCTGTAACATGTCCCCAGTCAGGCCTGGGGCACTGATGACAGTTCCTTGGCACCACAGGAGACCCCACAGAAACTCGCATTGGCAGCTCATGTTTTGTGTTACTACCATCCGTGGTTCCCATGGTTTTAAAAACTCTCAGGAGAGTATTGCTGTGCTGTGATGTAGAACATCTCATGTGTCTTATTCTGGAAGAATTTAAGAGCTCAAACAGCCAGCACTATGTATAATTCCTAATTTCCCTAAAATATGTGAATATCAATTAAATGTTTATTCTTAGTGGTTCATCTTCAAAGAGAACAAAAGAATTCTGCCTGTTTCCTTCTGGATTATCTCACCATGGGTTTTACTCTCTCCCTATATTCACATTACTTCACACTCTGATGGGAAGTATTTTCCAAGGCAGCATGGTTTGCTACTTAGCACTACTTTCAGATAAAGTATGTTAGCAAAATACTAATACTACTAATAATAATATAAAGAGCTTAAGAAGTAAAAATGGAGATCTAGCTTTGAAAATATTTGCCTTCCCTTCGATATATGAGTGAAATCAGACTTTTGTGTGCAGCTCATAGAAGTGACTCAAAAAATGGAGGGGATAAATATGGTGACCAAAAGAATAGCAAAAGGATAGAAGTAAATAATTTTGAGAACAGACAATAAATCAAATTAATTTAGGGCATGTGTATTTTTTCACACTTAAGTACACTGAGTATATTATAAAAGTTAAAAAATCTCAGGCCTAATTCTTATCAAAATCAGACCTTATTAAGCCATTTTAGTGGGCTAAAAGGTTCTTAAACTGGAAATGAATTATGATTATGTCTATCTTCTACTTGACGTGAAGCATACCTTAAGAGCTCAGGTATGTACGTGACTAAATACTGTGAAATAAAGGTTGCACGTTTCAGATAGTGTTTGCTAATTTTAAATAACATTGCAGAGAACTCAGTGCTGCTTTGGCCTGAGGCATCTGAAAAACCCGTCAGGAGCAAATTTATAGTAAACTCAAATGTGTATTGGCAGCCTTGTTTTCAGTAAGTTTAAAAATGTCAGATGCTTCTCCAGAACAGGTGGCACAAAAAAAACATTGGTTATGGAAAATGAATCCTGCTTACAAGGAAAATATCCACTTTCACAGATTGGGAATAAAAACCATTGCACAGCTGATCTGTGAACTAGCGGTGCTTTTTAATGCGTTTTCCTTAAAATTGCTTTGAGAAGTTCATGGCTAAATCTTCCCCTGTTACTGTTTGGTTTTAGGTTTCTTTTATTCCATAGTTCAGAGTATTGAAGCTTAGCAAGTGAGACCTGAGCCGTTAAAGAGTCTTTATGTACGATCTTGGCACTTGGACCAGTGATGGGAACACTTGACTGCTGCTGTTACCCCATAAATCACAAGGGAGTTACTGTGGCTTCAGGCTGGAACAAACACAGCCAGGATGGGGTCTGCAGTCATGCAGCACTCACAACGAATTATTTACTTGGTGGTTCCCATCACAGATCTCCCCTGGGCTTGTTCTTCCCATTATTTTGTGTGATAGCATATGAACAGTAAAGGATTCATCACCAAGTTTTATTCAACCCCTTCTCCAGCAGCAATGGGTTTGCTTTAAACTGAATAAGGTGAATCATGTCTTCAGATTTCATCACTGTTTTATTTTTAGTGGCAATTTACCAACATGGCACTGTGCTGTTAAGGTCAGAGAAGTGGTGTGTCCCCAGCATGCCTCAGCTGATGGCACAGCTCCCTTGATATTATGTTCTCCAGGCTGTGCAGCACAAAATGTACTTCAGAGGACACAGGTGAATAAAATAGAAATAAGCACACGAATACAATAAATGAGAAAACCATCAACGGTTTTTCCATTTTTTGGTACCGCTATGGAATATTTGAGTTGCACTTCCCTAGCTGATCCTCTCAGAGCAAGGCACAGCTGCCTCGCCAAGATGAGCCTGCCTTCGTATGAGTGAAAAAATTACAAAAGGTTTACAAGAGTCCTTAGTGTATTAATTCCTGAAAAACTGGCCACACATTTCCCTGGAGAAACAGGCCTGTTTTATCTTTCCAACCCAGAATCCCTCACTCCCTTGGCATCTTGGGGACATTGCTGCTGGTAGAAGCAAGCAATCATGGTATCAGAACTGATTGGGTTTTTTTCTAGCATCCCAACATTTCCCTTAGGAATCAGAAGTGCCTTTCAGCAGATGAGTGGCCAGGAATTAAGAGAGGGCAACTCCTAGAACAGTTTCTCTATCCCATTCCCACATTTCTTATGGGAATACTACTTAGTACCAGAGTATGTGACTCACACAGAGCACCACATATTAATTTATGATATATCTAGTTACTTCTGCAGCATGAATCAGGAGGACTTCTAGATGTTTAGATATTTAAATTACTGTCCTCTTCTGTCTTTCTTACCTGGAAAAAAAATTCTTCAGTTCTTTCAGCCTTACTCACTAGTCACAGCAATTAGAGTGGCTCAGAGTTACAGGCAAAGCATAATCCTCCTGCTCTGCCTGTACTAGTTCCACACGGCTGGCAAGCAGACTTGCTAATTGAAAAAGAATAATGTAGGCTGTTTGGCACCTTCCTTTCCTTCCTTCCTCTGTGTCCTCTGAGGGGAGCAGGACATCTGGGGTGTGGGCTCTGTGTCACTGCTGGCACTGTGCTACAACCTACAGGGTTTAACCTTTATCAGGTGCCGTGCTTGAGGTTAAGAACAATAAAAAATAGGAGCACTGGGGAAGCGTGCATGTAATAGACCTCAAAACACCCACCATGGGCAAAGCTCAGGAAATGCCTGACCTTAAAAATATCCTTCTCAGTTTCATGTAAAGAAAGTAACAAAAAAAGTCATTCTCTCCCAGGCATTAAAATCAAGATTATTAAATTTAAGAGTAGATTGAGTTCTTTCCTTGCATTCAGTTGCCTTTGTTGAATAGTGATATATTCTGGTTCCTAGCAGCACACAACTGTTTACGCTGGTTACTAAAGGAATAAATTGTTCTGAGGATACAGATGTCCAAGCAGTTAACATTACAGCCTCCAGCTATTGCCAAAGAAGTAGGAAAACCTGAGTTACTCTCCTGCAGAACTACTTTGTGAAGCTATATTTCTAACTTAGGTCATCCTTAGCTCTCTCCCTTTACTCAACACCCCTGGGTGATGTTGGTGGGTACAGAACCCTGTGCCCAGAGGTCACACCTGGTAACAGAGATTTTGTGAGTATAGGATATGAGCAGAAGTGATGGTGCCTGTAGAGGCCTCCATTTCTATTTGCAGTCTAGGTCTGCCTAAGCACGCAGAGCAGCATTTCTGTTGAAAATCACCGATGGCCACATAAAGATATTTGTAAAATTACATCTCATGAAGATCACCTCTCTATTCCAATGCTTTATTTATAGGCTTCTGGCCTCAATAATTATATATATATATTAAAGTTGCTAATATCTGTTTTTCTGTGCCTTTTAAACTTTTCCAGTGAATAGTTTTGTTGTTATTGTTGTTGTTGTTGTTGATAGAAATAGGCATGCTGTGAAGAAACATACCAAAAAACTATTCCAGTTGACTTTGGAGGATATTTCACTGACTTCTAGGGAAGTTTGGGGGAATAAGAGTTGAAGGGAGATGCAATATATTGACATTATCTAGATTTTTCCCATGTTAATTCATCTGGCTAAGAAGAACCCTGGAACCACCTGTTGTTGCTAATTAAAGACTTTCTGCTCTAATTGTTCTAATTTTTCCTTTTAACACTTGCAAGGAGTTTGCAGGAAACGTAGTTGTCTCTGTATATATATAGATATATATACATAGTTGTCTCTGTATATATGTAGATATATATACACAGTTGTCTCTCTCTATATATAGATATATATGTAACACAAGGTATTCAGGTGAAGTTTTGTCTGGTACAAAATACTGGAAAGGCAGGAAATGTAAAATTGAATCTAAGGTTAATATAAACCATCAAAAAGCTAATACAGGTTTGGGTCTCTGTGAAGTCTATGCGCCGTTAGAAAAGAGGTATGGAAGGAGATTTGATTCTTCTCGTTTTTAAACCATTAGAACCAGAAATGGTCTTGGTGTAACACTGGGAATTAAACAGGAAAATGGGATGAAAAACATTAAAAATGCTGAAATTGAGACTCTTCAATGGTGATTGGAACAGGGACGGAAAGCTGAGTGTCCTCAGTGCCCTCCCTGCTGTGGTGGGCTCCTGACTGGCTTTCCTTTCCTGTGGAAAACTGATGTGACTGTGCCACTTTTTGGATTCCCGTTTTCTCCAGGGCTCCTCAGATCAGGAGGGAAGAAGTCAAGGCTCCAGTGTGCCCAGCTGAGCACTTGACCACCACTTCAAGCACCCACCTGCATTCTGTCTGTCACCATCTACGAGCCTCAATAATCTGAACTCAGCAGCTCCAATTTAGGAGTCCAGAGATTCACCTGGAGAGCTGGTAATCTTTCCCAAGAGATCTTTGCTGGGTGTATAGAGACAACTTCTTTTCTGATCTTAGCAAAATATGCTAATTTTTGGCACTCTCATGTTTCTTTTTTAAATTAAGGCCACCGTTTTAATACCATGGAGTGTCTACCTGAAAACTACTTCCGGGGTAAAATTTAGGGAAAATATTGACTGAATTGACTTAAGAGTTTCCCTGCCCTCACTAATATCAACAACCTGTGGGAGAAGGAAAAGTCTCTATGTCTAGCCTACTGAACATCTTAATCTCCCACTGGTGTTGATAACCCACGACTTCCACAGAAGTTTTTCTCTAAATTCATTAATACTTCCCTCCCTTCCCATTTCAGAAGATTGAGCTGGTTTGGTTGCAAATAACTTTGCTGTTACTCACAGGACCAAGTAATTGCTGAAGACAATGATTTACAAGACTGCTTGTAAAAACTGGGTTGTGGTGTTGCCAGAGGCCCACTCAGACAGACTGTGCATCCTTTCTGCAACGAGTCAGGAGGCATCCAGTGCTCCTGATTTATGTAGCCCTTCCAGTTTAGGCTGGGACTGCTGCAAACAGCTGTGTGCTTTATCACTTTTGGCCTGAATTTTCTGTAGATGAACCTCCCAGGTCTGTAGGGAAGAGTAGACCAGTACCTGTTACTTCAATGGCACTTTGTCCAGCTCAAAACTAGAAAAAGAATAGATCCTTTGAGAAAATGAAGGCTCCCTGCCATACTAGCTGGTTTTGCTGGTTTGGATCAAAATGTTCATTCTCCCTTCTGTTCCTGCTCTAGGTCAAGGGCTTATTTAGCACTGGGGTCATCACTCATGGATGTGCAATGAAGGTTTAGATGAGGTATTAGGAGGAAATTTTTTACTGTGAGGTTGAGTTCCTGGCACAGGGTGTCCAGAGAAGCTGTGGCTGCCCCTGAATCCCTGGAAGTGTCCAAGGCCAGCTTTGGGTGGGGCCTGGAGCAACCTGGGATAGTGAAAACTGTCCCTGCCCGTGGCTTTGGTTACAATGCCAGTTCAACTCAATGACTTCAGCTCAAAGCAGCCATTTTCTTGTCTTTTATTGCTTTAGAGGTAGAATTACTTCATCCAGACCACATGCTGAGAGAACTAATTTCCAAGGGCCTCTTCTGCTGTGAGCAGCTGAAATATGAAGATCCAAGGCTTCAGGCCAGGTTTTGATTTCTGTTGAGCTGGCATGAATGGAATCACTCCAGTTTTAACGAGCATAACTGGAGCTGGGGAGTACTTGGGCCTCCTCAGAGCAAATTTCTGAGAGTCATACTGGAAAAAAAAGGTCTGTCACTCAGCTCCCTATTACCTTCTGGGTTTTAATGGCTCAGACAGTGTTTTGAAAACTTGTCATTTCTGAAATCACAAAAAAAGGGGTTTGTTTCTAGACTTTGCAAATATAGGGGAGATTAACTGCAGTGAAAAATAAAAAGTTTTATGGTATAACAGCTTCACTTGAAGAGCTCAGAGTAATGATGGACATGATAAATCACACTTTTTAGGGAAATAACATTACCTCATGGGCTAAATTTAATTAAAACCAGCAATCCTGTTGTATATGTTGCTTGAGGAAATGAGAAGGGCACCGAATAACTTTCATCACCAATTTTTGTCATACCTTCTGATGTAGACAGTTGGTCTTGACTTCATCATCATAAAGTAGCAGGCTCAGATTTGGGGGTGTCCCATAAGGGATATCAGCCCATAACTTCATGGCATAATGTATGGGCTGTTGAGAAAGCTGACAGAATGGAGCTTGGTTTTTTCACAGGTCATTTCCCCTTAGAGGAAGGTTTTGGAGCTGTGACTGTTATTTCAGAACCTTTCTTCCTGGTCATGCTCAACACAGAACTCATTTTTTGTGGGATAGTGCACTGGTTGGCAGAGTATATCTTGGAGCAAACGCTGTTTCCAAAGTGGAGGTCATGATCTTGGAAGTGCAAGTGGAAATGGGGTCATGGGAAAAGCTGAGAATTGCTGGAATGTGGTGAAAGCAAAGTCATCTATACATGTTTATGTTGACAGCAGCCACAAAATGGTTCCTTGAGGAATTCAGATGGAGTTATCACAGGGAGTAATAACTGGCAAGGTAGAACTGACATAAATAGCTCAAGGTTTGGGCTTGCTGTGCTTAAAAATACTTTAGGTAGTTCAGCTCTCTTAATGTAAACCACGGGCTGTGATACTCTTTTAATCACAGAAATCAGGCTTTGTGAGGAAGTTTCCTTTAAGTGTACCTGTAATGTCACTGCTTTCTGGCAAAGAAGAAACTTCCTCTCCTGATAGTGAGAACAACTTCACATGTCAAGTGCCATAGTCATCAAAGAAGATTTTCATCTTCATTTTTTAGTAAATATTTCCATATATGCATATATTTACTTAATTTTTCAGCAAAGGGCTCTTCCCACCCTCAAAGGTGGGAAGACTGAAACTAGAGGGGTGTTGGTTTTCAGAGGAGAAATTGTGGGTTTGCCTGCTATGTACAAATCCTTAGAGCAGCAGAATTCTTTTTCAATGAGCAGATTTTGCACACGAGGCGTTTACAGCACTACAAAGCTGTGTCAGAGTTCTTGCAGAGTGTAGATGGCTGAACTGTGTGATTGCCTCAAATAAGTTAGGCTCAGTTTAATGTTCTCCTTCCCACATGCAGTAGTTTGTTCATCCCACTGAGTAATAGGCTCCCTGTTCAATAGAATTTCAATAGATATCATAATTGAACATTATTGAGTAGTGATCAGTTAATATATAAAATAAGAATTTCAGATGCAGACCGCAGTCCTGACAACAAGCCCAAACTTGCTGAGTCTGTGAGTCCTTTTGCATTGCCTTTTGTGAGGTGAAATTATTGTATGATTCAGTGAAAGACACTGGTATTCGTCATTAAAATGATAAAACAAATTTCTAATAAGATGGCAAGTCTCACAGAAAATAAAATTCAGTCCTTAGTTTTGCTATTTTAAAAATTTGTTTTACTTTTGATGGTATTAGGCATCTAACATAAAAAACCCCTTTTCTCTTGTATTTCCATTTGACATAATGATGTTCACAACAGACAAAAAGATCCCATATTTCCTCTGTAAAACATTTATAAAAATTCTGGTGTGCAGGACTGAAAAACCATCAGGAAGTCAAAAGTGCCTTCCTTAATCAAGTTACATTGTGCTTTGCAGAACTGGCAAATACACACAGGGCACTGTGTAAACTGTAACCTTTTCTGCAGATTCAGCCACGAAAGCCCAAAGGGGAAATAAGCAACTGAAACCCAAATCTAACACCCACAAGCCCCAGGAAGTCACGTAAGTGAAGTAAGTATCAGAGTGACTTTCACAGATAATATTGCCCTTGCCAAGGCACGGGCCATATTTCAATTTTAAGCTGGACACCATGTGCAGTGGTCTGGAAAACAAGTAATAATATCATAATATAAGCAAAATGTAAATTTCGAAGTCTGGTACCAGCCCTAGGAGGAAACTCAGCCAGTGCTGTCAGGACTTGTCAGCAATGGATTTCCATAAATGAGGATTTTTGGCCTGTGTCTGTGCCACCTTCCTATCTCACATTGCCCAGGTACTGAAATTCACCAGTCCTTGCTCTGAATGAATATCAAGTAAGGCAATCATTTCCATCAGTGTAACACTGCTCATGCCTGTATTAAAGACAGAAAATATTTGCCTTCTCTGTTCCTTTTCCATACATCAGTCAGTAGGACAAGGGAAGAAGTGGCTACTATTCCTCAGGAAGATCAAACATTGCTTCTTGCTGTTTCCAAAAATGTCCTATGTCAAAAGAGACAGGATTTTCTGACACTCACAAAGTCCCAATACTCATTCCAGGATTTGCATTGTCCGTGCATACCTGTTCCTGCCTTGGCTTATATCCTGACTGTACCAAACTAAGCAAGGCCGCACTGAGCAAGGTGAAAGCCAACAATGAATCTTGTATCTTAAACATGACAGCCATGTGACTGTTCCTGCCTGTTGCTCGTAGCTCAGTGAGGATGACAGGACACGTGACACGTTCACAGTAATTCCGGCTACGGAGACCCATTCTGTGGGATATAAACAGGCTGCTGTCGGCCCTGCGTGAACTGAGGCGGTGAGTGAGTCCACAGGGCCTGGTGTCTGCACCAAAGTCGAGAGGTTCACACAGTCCCAGATCAAACAATACACTTAAACCCAGCCAAAACTTAACAGTAATAAAACCAGCTCTAAACACAAAGGACCGGGCCTAGCTGGAGGTTTGTCACTGGTGGCAGCCCCCAAGGCTCAGTACTGGGCCCCGTTGGATGAAGGGGCAAATGCCTCCTCAGAAGTTCACTGAGGACACAAATGTGGGAGCAGTGGCTGACATCTCTGAGAGCTGGGCAGCGCTTCAGAGGGACCTGGACAGGATGGAGAGATGGGCAGAGAGGAACTGCTTGAAGTTCAACAAAGGCAAATGCAGAGTCCTGCACCTGGGCAAGAACAACCCCAGGCACCAGCACAGGTTGGGGGCGACCTGCTGGAGCAGCTCTGAGGGGAAGGACCTGGGGGTGCTGGGGGACAGTGAGCTGTCCGTGAGCCAGCAATGCCCTGAGGGCCGAGGAGGCCAACAGGATCCTGCGGTGCATCAGGAAGAGCATTCCCAGTAGGTCAGAGAGTGATCCTGCCCCTCTGCCCAGCCCTGGGAGGAACATCTGGAGTGCTGTGTCCAGCTCTGGATCCTCAGGACAGGAGTGAGCTCCTGGAGCGGGGCCGGCAGAGGCTGCGCAGCTGAGGAAGGGCCTGGAGCAGCTCCGTGCCCAGCACAGGCTGAGGGAGCCGGGGCTGCTCAGCCTCGAGAGGAGCCCCAGCTGAGAGGGGGCCTCAGCCCTGGGTGGC
>NW_008238314.1:338389-366562 GCF_000691975.1 Corvus brachyrhynchos
AGGGAGAACGGCGCCCATGGGCGGGCCCAGCCCTGAGCAGAGACCAGAGAGGCTGTGGAGTCTCCTCCCTGGGGACATTCCAGAGCCCTCTGGACACACTGCTGTGCCCTGTGCTCTGGGATGGCCCTGCCTGAGCAGGGAGATGGCACCAGTGGCCCACCGTGGTCCCTTCCAGCCTGACCCATCCTGGAATTCTGTGACTTCACCGTGTGGGGAAGGAAGTCCTGCAGGCAGGTAAGAGGAGATCTCTCCACTTTGCTTCTTGGATCCAAGCTCACATAACCGTGACATGTATTCTCGGAAAACTCACATTTAAAGGGCAGAAAGTATCTGAATGCTTTTTTCTTCCTGAAATTTGTGCCCCATTTCTTTATTAGTATTTTAAGGCTTATCTCTGTACTTTGCTGACTTTGACCTTTCAGTGAGTGATTACATAATTAGTCTTTGAACTTGTATATCACTTCACAGCTTCTCACTTTCCCACAAAGGCACTGGTACTCTGTGGTATTTCCACCTCTTCCTACTTTTGTATGCACATTTGAGCTTCCTCAATACACAATGAATTCAGCCAACACAAACATACTTTATACCAGCTGATTAGGTTTTAGGTTGAGGCTGAGGAAGTACTTTGATGCAAAGTTCTGATTTCCATCTTTTTAAAAATTATTTTGTGGGGAAAAAAAATTCTTTGTCAGTTTTCCAGTTATGCTTTGTAAAACAAAGGAGAATAGTTTAAACTCCTAAGGTATTCCATTTAAAGCATGTTTCTTCTTGTCGAATAGAGTACTAAATAATTCACTCTTAAGCTTAATTGTCTTCAGATTGGACATCATGACTAAGAACACAAACCTGGGTACTTTATCCAACCTTTTTTTGGAAAAGATTTCAGAAGAGATTGCTGTGAATCTTTGTGAAAGAAGGTATATTATACACAGAAACTATTTCCTCATGGTTTTTATGGAAAATACAAGTGTAGCAGAAGCATCCTGAGACAGAGGCTCAAAATCCTGAGCATCAAGAAAGGTATAAAACAGGTATCTGCAAAACAAATCTACAAAACAAACGGCATGTGAGAAAATAACCTCCCTTCTCTTCTGCAACCCATATTTATGTCTTAGATTAAGAATATGGAGCTACAACCCTTTTCAAAAAGGTTTGAGAGGTCATATGGCAACAGGCGAAGAAAAAGAGAATTGGTTGAACAGTGCACTATTCACAGGATGCCCACATCAGGAGAGATTTTAAAAATTGCTATTCAGGCAAATTTTAACCATATGTACATAGTTGAAAGGGGCCACATGAAAAAGGGAAGCTAATTAGGTTTTTTTAAACTGTTTTCAGATCTTGCCTAATCATAGACTCTGCAGGACAGGGGTTGTTGTCTTGTCGCTTTGCAGCTCTCCTGTTTGCATGCCCTAACAGAACAACATCCTTTAGAGATCACACAGAAGGTTTTTTGAGGTTTCTAGGACAAGAGAGGACATTCAGTTGAATTTCAGACTTAAACCCATCTGTGTGGTTTACCCTGGGGGTTGACTGTGTTTTAGTGGAGGAGGGACAACGTGGATGATTAGAATGTCATATAAAGTATTACAAATATTGACAACATACCAAAGAGGGGTGACATGATGATCAAGTTAGAACATTTTGCACCAGGAACTGTTTTCTATTAGTATCTCATACCATGCTACCTTTGGAAATATCTATTTAGGCCCAGCAGGAGTGGTGTGAGTGACAAAAAGGAAGAGGAACAATGCTTGCTCTCCACAAGGAGTTTCTCTGTAGTGAATTCTGACTGGATCAGTGGGCACAGTGAACACAGTGTGTTCTGAATCTGCTCCATGACAACACCCAGATCATAAGGAAAGAAGAGCAAAATAATATGAAACTGGGAGGTGCCTTGCAGAGGCCGGTCTAGATAGATTGGAGCGGTGAACAGTGATTAATGGGATGAAATGCAACACATTGAAATGCCAGATTCTGCAGTAGGGCAGAGTAAAGAAGCCAGGCACAAGTACAAATTGGGGCAGGAGTGGCTGGAAGGCAAAAAATGGTGAAAGTATTGGAAGGATGTCCTGAGAATAGCAGCTGGGGCCTCTGGGCTTGTTTGAAGAAAAAGAGTCTGAGGAGTGACTTCATTGCTCTCTACAGCTTCTTAAGGACAGAAGTGGAGAGGAAGGTGTTGACCTCACCTTGGCACCCTGTGACAGGAAATGTGGGAATGGTTCAATGCTGTACTTCTTTAGGAAAAAAAGTTTAAATTGCTATTAGCTATTTAATCTTTATTAGTTGTTTTCACGGAAACCTGGTTTCACAATTGTCTCAGATTTATTCATATCAAAGAGAGCAGGAATTGAAGATCATTAACAAAAGTGTACATGCACAATTAATAAGATAACAAGATAAATATTTCCCCTTTTTAATCAGGCTACATACCTGGTGGTAGGAACAGATCAATAGAGACAGAATTACTGAGTTTGAATAATAAATCCCACAATTGCTTATTGCTTTATCTCTGGTTGTTTGGGTCACTTCTTCCTGCTTTTTCTCTTATTAAGAATGTATCCTCCATTTTTATGAATAAGTTGTAAAACTGATGGTATGTACTGGACTTCTGTACAAGCAAAAAATAGTATTTTGCATTTTCTAACTTATGCCAATGAAAAGTCTTTGACATCGGTAGCTAAAGCCATGCTTTAGGTATATGTGGCTTGCCTTTGTTCAAGAGAACAGTTTCTGATTTATGTTCTTTGGAGGGTTTATTTTTTTTGTTGCAATTGCTCCATTATAAATATGTTTACTTAAACAAACCAAAGCATTTCCAGCCAAACTGGCAAATTACGTATTTTATTACTATAATAGCCCACATTTTCAAACTTGGGGCCTCAATTAGCTTTTAAGCTATGCAACAATTTTTGATGTGCTGACCCAACTGATATTTTGATTTATATCAGTCTTCCCATCATTATATATCTTTCATATATAAAGCCACTTAATTAAGTATTAAAATATAGAATAAAGAATCTACTTTAAGAATAAACATACTCGTCCTTCAAGAGATTTGATTCAGGAGCAGATTCAGATCAGTCAGTACTTGTAGATTTAATTCCAAAAGCATTGTGTGGCTGAAATGTAAGTAACGAGAATTTTCAAAGTACCTTTCATTCCACTTAGCATCAGAATGAGATTTTTTTTTATCTTGGCCTTTTGAGCCAAAAAATTTTCCCTGTTGCTTCACTGATTTCACTGCCTATTACTGTGTTTCCTTTGTGTCTCTGTAATTAAGTTATTTATTAATTCCTGTATCAGAACTCAGGAATAAGTTGTGTTTGTGAGAAATAAGGCAAGTCAAAGATATCTGTGGAATGGCTGCTATGACTGTGTTATTTGCAGTATATGGTTTAACCACTCCATATTTCCATGCCCTGGGGGATCTCAAGCTATGTGGAAGCAAATTTGCCACCACAGCTATTTCTTTTTTTTTATTACTGTTTCCTGTTTACTGTGCTATATATAGAACATTTGATACATGAACATTTCCTGTTCTGTTAACAATTCATACTAATTTAGCATTCCTTTATGAGCACACATGTTGAAACCTGGGCTTCAGTTCAGCAAGGTATTTGAATGTGTGTCTCAGTATGGGAATCAAATAACCTCAGAGTTGAGCTACACTAATTAATCAGGACAGATATAAAGCATCGGGGGAGTCAGAAATATGAGAATATCCTTTAAGTGAAAGAAAGATTAGGTTTGCATTGGAAGCTACTGCACCTCACGACAGTTTCTGCAGATTGTTGGCAGTCGCTCAAAGCCTTTAAGAGCCAGCAAATTTTCAGTAATGGAATTTTACTCTGGAACACTTTACCTTAAATTAGCCATATCCCTATCAATAACAGTAAGCAATCTACAGGCAGGACTCCAGACTCCTTGGCATATTTGAGAGCTACGTGCAATGCCTTCTTCTCACTTGCTATTGCTCTCTTGTGGTTGTTCAAATTCTGCATTGACTAAAACAAGTGAGGCGGAACATTCTTATTTCATTAGCAGCAAATGGCCTGCAGGCAAAGTTTAAGCTGTAGCTTTAATGTATACAAAATGTGCATAAAGATGTTCAAAATCTCACTGTCTAAGTCCTACTTTTTGACCTTATTTGTTGATTAATAATAAAAAACCCCGAATATATTTTTAGGAATATACATCTTTTTTAGGTGTCTAAAATAGAATGTCTGTGAAAATATTCCTGCATAAACCCCTCACATTCTTAATCGATAGTATAGCATAGATAGGTGCATGTATGTGTACGATTCTTTTCTTTCTGATGGAACTTCGGGAGTCAGTATATAGAATTCTCATTTTCAAGCAACATCCACTGCTAACTTTTAGAATCCATATATTTGAGATTATATAAAACTATATTACACTACAGAAAAGAACTTGAGATGCACTTTGGTAAAGTGAGTGCCTCATCAGGGGGCAACTTTCGGAGAAAAGCAGAGTCCATTGAATCACTTTAGATAGGCTTAAGATGGAGAGAAGTCAATATTACGATGTCCATTAATGAAACCTGTGCTTAATTTTAAGCAAATAGACTTGTCCTATAAGCAAATAAACTTTTAGGTAATTACAATGTACCTACAAGCTACAAACTACCTACACTGATAACTTCGCTCTTTTTTTGTGAATTTCTTAAGTGGTATAATTAGCTCTTTACCTGGTTTCTTCAATTTTTTTCTTGACTTCTTAGCCATGTTAAACTTCTGCGTGTGATTATTGCTCCCTCACTTTCAGAGTCATCACGGGTAAAGATAGTAGGTTTGATATTGATGTAGGATCTTTCCCAGTGTTTAAAGGGCAACATTTTAAATGAAAACCTATGTTGTATTCAGCCATTTCTGGTTTTCTGAAGGTTTTTAAAGTTATTTTGTGGCCCTCTGAATATGGTCAGGTTTTGCTAGAAAGAAAGGATGAGTTGCAGTGGGCCTAAATCTACTCTGCATTATGCTCGGGAAGATTAACTAGTGTTTTAACAGTAGTTTAAAGCCACCCCAATGCATCATGGTTTCTGTGAAGGCGAAACTAGAACCAGATTTAAAAATTGCTGTGACTTTCCCAAATGGCTCATACAACCTGCTGCTGCTCATTATTTCACCTTATGTGGCCTGTTAATATGAGCATGTATTAACAGCAAGCAAATAGAAATCTCTCTTCTCCTCTCTCTGCTTTCTTTTCTTGTTATTAAAGTTGGGGTTTATTTTTAATTTTATATTAAAAATAAATTAATCTTCCATATTCACAGATTAATCACCTACAACAGGGGTGTGTGGTTGCCGATTTGCAGAAAGCATGGGGGATTTCTGGAGTGCCTTATGGATAAAAGTCTTGTTCATGTTTCTGTCTTGCTCCCATAAATCAGGGATCCAGCCCACCGCTGCATATCAAAAGGTCGCTGCCAAAAAGAAAAGCAAGGAATCTCCTCTAGACCTGCTGGAAAACATGCAGAAAGGCTGAAGTTAGTGCTGAAATTAGCAGCCTGGTAACTGGGATTATATCTCTCAATATTACGTTTTTCAGTTTAAATTAAATGCTTTTACTTTCTTCTACTTCACACTCATTTTCTCTTCCTGTTTAATTTGTTGGCTTCTCCCACATGGGAAGCAGTATCTGTGTGTTACATTCTGGGGCCTGAGGTGACTTGTGTGGCAGTTCAGCCTCATTTCAACTCCTGATAGTTTTCTGTATGTGTGCTAATCATTACAAATTGGTACAGATACCAAAATAATCTCTACTCAGTGCAATAACTCATCCTAAACCATACCCAGTCTGATTTATGAATTTATACCTAGAACAAATCACTTTTCCACTGTTCCATCAAAATTATCTCAATATTAGGGTTTGGGGGCAAGAGGGAGAAAAGGATGATTTCTTGTATTTTGTTTCCTTTGATAAAAATACTAAATGGAGTATTTCTTCCTGCTCCCCTGCAGGGGATTCTAATTGAGTGGCAGTTTTGAAGTCTGCTGTGGACTGCAGACATGAATTTATGACTTGAATTCATCACTTGAAAGACTACTTTGACAGTAATGGTAAATGTCATCACGTGTCTTGAATAGACAGTACTTAAGGAGGAAGATGAGGTTGCTGAACATCAGTTTTTAAGCATTTTGAAAGAATTTGACATTTATTTCTCATGTTACTGCATCTCAATAAATATTTTCAAGTCAGCCACAGAGAGATAAGTAGATGAGCAAGATCTGAGATCACACAAAATTGGTTGCAACTAAGGAAAACAAAGTTTTTTTCCTAAAATGTGGAGTGTTTAATAAGTTTAGATCAGTTATGTCAGTCATAAACCTCTGGAAGAAGTTTGCAAATGGTTATAGTGATGGTGTAGGGTATGTGTCCTAATGAGAAACGAAGCTCCATGTTTTTCAACATCCAGAGTATTGATTTTTATCAGTTTTCAAGTCCTATGTAAATCCAATATCTTTAAGTCACAAGGATATAAAAGAAATTTAATCTTGTAGCACTATTTATGTGTTTTTACAATAGTCTTGTGATTTTAAGGTTTACTAAAATAGCTTTGATTATAATTAACTCTGTAACTAAGAAAAAAATCACCTAAGAAAAACCCAATTAAATTTTTTTTCCCAGCAAGTGAATAATTCATGAATATTGTGTTTAGAAATTCAGTTTCCACCCTTTCACTACCAAAAGCTAAAAGTAGTTGGGCTGCTGTTGCCTCAGCCTGCTGTTGGTGAATGATAGGGATCTTAGAAGTTCCATAAAATAACTCTGTAGGAAAGTACTTAATGAAATGCTAATTAAGCACTTAACTGCTATGCAATCTGTACATTTTTACATGATTTTTCAGTATCCCACGTATTTGCCAGAATCAAAGACAAAATCTAAAGCAAAACGAGAACTGATAACGTGTTTATTTACCACGTTACATCATTTCAGGGATGGTCATAAACCACTGGAACAAATTGTTCAGAAAAATTGAATTGTCCATTGACGGAAATCTTTGAATCCAGGCCAGATGCCATTCTGGAAAAAGCCTGCTATGCAGAAAGAAGATATCAGGCTTAAATCAGGTAGTGCTTCAGGAATGCTTCTGAGTTGTGCTAAACAAGAGTTGGACTAACTGAGCTCACAGTCCCCTTGGATTTAAAAACCTAAACCCCAGGATTAAATTATTCCCATCTAGACATCAACACTGCAGAACTCCATGCTGAAGATGGTTGTCCAGGATTCCTTTATAACTTGGGAAATGAATAAACACCTCTAGGTCATGATTCATCTCACCCTAATGTAGACATCTGAAACGGCGCTTATTTTTCCCCACCAAGGTGTCTGGACAGGTGGTTCAGCCGTAAGTGGTGTATTATATACATCTGAACTGAGGCAAAATGAAATGAAACCATAAATCCAGATGTCTTGTCCGCACAGCAGATATTCTATACACACAGACTATAGTATATATACAACCTGAATGTGTGTATGTGTGTGTGTATAGATATAGGTGTGTATATATATATTTATGCAGTAGATATGTGTGTGTACGTGTATTTCTCCCGGTGCTTCCAGGGAAAGCAGGTGGTTTCCAGGCCACTGGAATCATCGTGATAACCTGTGCTCACCAAAAATCCGGTAAAACTAACCTGGGACTTTGGATGAAAGGAGGTTTTCATCATTTTTTCTGGCTGCTAGATGGCAGCATTGCACTTCCTAAACACCTCAGGCAGTGGAAAATAGGGACAATGACAGCACTCTGAAGATCTGAAGAGCAGACCGCTGTCAGTAATGAAAGTTCAGGTAGCCTAAATAGTCATATAATTAAAATATTATGTTTATGAAGGGATTGCCTGAACAGAAGGTGCATTGTACTTTCTTCTTTACTGCTTACATGAGTTAACAGCTGAGAACAGCACTGCTCATGTTTTATGTTTACATTATTAATCTTCAGGATTAGTCCCCTGATATGTCACTTTCTTGTGATTTATAGCACTCAGGAGAAGCAGTGATTTTGCAAGGGGGGTGGGTGAACCTTACCCCACTGACAAAGGGATTTAAATCTTACATGATTTTATCACAGCTGAACAAGGCAGACTTGGTTGTCTCAGTTCAGGTCTTAGTGGATGAGCACCCACCTCACTGAGTTATTGATCCAGAAAAGTGACTTCATTAAGGAAGCTGTCCCTAAAAAGAACCTGAGTTCTGCACTGGGCTTGGTTTGCCTAATCCCCAGGTGGTGAGACTCAAGCAGTCATGGGACCCTCTACCACTCATTTCCAAACTGTGAAGGAAAGTAGTGGTGGAAAAGGAGAATTCAAGGAAAAGAAACAGATTTTGGCACAGTTGGGAATAGAAGAAAGAGCTGGTTGATAGCTTGGGGGTGGACGACTCAGTGTGCGGGTATTCTCTAGCTGGAGACTGGTGCTAAGTGATAGTTTTGGACCCAGATCCCAGTCCCAGGCACTGGGAAGCTGCACATCTTCCTAAACTAACGAAAGGGAGAGTTCAAAAGGAGCTGAGAGATGCCAAGAGGGTAGGAAATCAATGGAAGATCAAAGTCTCAGGATGGATGGAGGCTGAACTGGTTGCTTTGAAGGAGGATGTAGTGGGGGAGTTGCTGTATGTGTCTATCAGATTTTGTTGCAGTGGTCTGGAGAGGATGTACTCTGACAAAAGGTTGAGAGGTGAAGCATGCCTGTCCTGCAGAGAACAGTTCTCTTGCTGGAGCACCAGGAGGAGTGCCTGGGATGGTGATGTCAGAAGGATGAGGAAACAGAGACAGCAATCAGGCTTCGCAGTCTGATTTCCATGGGAATTGTGCTTCCTCTGAATATTCAGCTGAAAAATGTGAGGGGGGTCATAACTCCTTTAGGTTGAAATATAAGGGAACTGATTCTATACAATCTTGGGAGCTTTAATTTGTGTGTGTAATGAATTGACTTCTGCTGTAGGGTTTTTCAAGGCTTTGCTGTCTCTTGTGGCAGCACACACAGGTAAACATAGACTTCAGCTGTAAGTAACAGTCAAACATACATAAAATAGATAAATATGTACAAAATAGATTAAAAAATACAAAAGCCTACATGAATACAGGTTATTTCTGTAAGAACAAGACTGTAAAATCAAGCCTAAATGTCAAACGTGTTCTAGAGCTCAGTCATCCACCGTGACTGCTCCAGAGAGTTACTTCATGTTATTAAAGTCAGACTCTAATCCTGTGACTGGAATGATGTTTCTGTAACCAGCTCTGGTATAAATCATTAGGGAATTAAACCTGTAGCCTGACTGGAAAATTGATATTCTATTTGTCATCATGTTTAGCATCAAATAAGACTTGATCAGGTTTTTTTACAGTTATTGCAGTAGGTTTATAAGGCAAAACTGCATGTAATTCTTGTGCAGATCTCACTTTTGGAATGGTTTAATCTCTGATGGCATCAAGTGATCAAATTGGTCATACATTGTTTGGTCTGGCTGTATTTTAGTTTTCGTTTTTCCCTTACCATGGAATATTTTGACGTTTGTTGAAACTCCCAAACTTCCAACTTTCCATTTGGAAGTTAATTGAAGAAATGTAGTTTATTTTCAGTAGAAACTGAATTTATGTATGTCCGACTGATGTTTCAGGGCTGCTCTGATGCCTTCTAGGACTTACCCTCCTGATAATCTCCCCTCTCACTCCTCATTTGAGCAAAGCCATGCTGAAGTCTCTGTATTTCCTGGGATTCATGTCCTTCCTGTTGTAGGAATTACAGAATAGAATTCCAGAATGGTTTGTGTTGGAAGGGACCTTAGCGATTGATTCTACCCCTGCCATGGGCAGGGACACCTTCCACTATCCCAGGTTGCTCCAAGCCCCATCCAACCTGGCCTTGAGCACTTCCAGGGATCCACAATTTCTCTGGGCAACCTGTGGCAGTGCATTACTACCCTCACAGGGAAGAATTTCTTTCCAAATGAAAACTGTGTGGTTTTTTTCAGGGACAACTATGATTACTGAAGAATTCAATTTAAAACCCCCACGCTTTTCCTTTAAGTCAGACTGAATCTGTCACATGGTTAGTATTGATTAACCCTCCACCACAGGCCCTGAAATAGATACATCTCTAACATGGCTCATGTATTTCTAAAAGAGTCCAAAAACACAGCAATTATCTCTTGGGTTCTATGCAGGGAGAATATCAGAAAACACGTTTTTATTGTGAGGTGGACCCAGCAGTGGCACAGGTTGCTGAAGGATGTTGTGGAGCCTCCCTCCTTGGAGGTATTAAAAAGCTGTCTGGACGTGGTCATGGGCAGCCTGCTCTAGGTGACTCTGCTTGAGCAGCACAGTCAGAAAGGATGACTCCAGAGGTCCCTTCGATCCTCAGCCAATCCCTGACTCTGTTATCCCTATGTAAGGATAGTTCAGGGAGGGAAGAGTTTAATAGGCAAAGCAGAAGCTGTGCACTCAAGGAAAGCAAAGTAACAAATTCATTCACCACTTCAGCACCAATCCAAAACTCAGCCCCGTACCAGATCTTCTGAAGAAAATTGACTCTACCCCAGCCAGAACCAGCACAAAGGGATAACGGGAAATATTTTATAAATTCATTAGCCTTTTTGAGTATTCTGATAGTTTTCTGATAGTAAAACCTAGCTAGCAAAGTAGTGCAATAACTCCTAGTGATATGAAGTACAGGACTATTGGGCGGTTGCTAACAGCAATAAAAGCCAGTTTTACCAATTGGACAAATTAAAGATGAACTGTCTTGGGGCCTCTGAAGGAGAATGACTATCAGTGGACTTTCCAACGCTAAGACAGTTTCTCTGAGATTTCTAAGGCTTACCCAAATCCTGTGACTCTTTTGTTTCCCTATAAACACTACTTTCCATCTGGGATTTTATTTTTGGTGAAGGGAGAAAAGTTGTCTAAATGTTTTCTCTGCCTTCCCCCACGATCCTTCTTTTCCTTTCAAGAAATCAACAGCATGACTCATTTCCCACCCTGTGACTTGTTCCCTTGGGCTAAAGCTCCAGGAGCCTGGCCAGTGTGTCCTACAGCTTCCTCCCAGCCTGCTTGCTCAGGTTTCCTCCTCATAGGAAGTGGACATGGTGAGCAACTCTTTCTCACTCTGATAGGGACAGGGATGAAATCAGAGCCTGAGCATGGGCAGGGAATTTGTCAAACACTCTGGATCCACAGCTGGATCCTGACATGTTCAGTCCCTTCTTCCTGCAGTAGTTCAGAGCTTGTGTTTCTGTGGACAATTCCTCCATTCCTATGCTGACACTTAGGTCAGAAAAGTCCATTTTGTGTGTTCTTGATCACCACAGGCAACAAGGTGGCTCCCAATGCCACAACAACACAATTCAGAATTAAATGAGGATGTACCATCGCTAATTTGTCCACTGTCAGCACCTTATCTTGTTATTTTGTTTACTCTGAGAGGTATGCCTTTGGGATATTTTTAAAACAGAGAGTCTTGACTGTTGTTTAATTAAAATCTCAGTGGTCTTTAAAGTACGAGGAATTCCTTACCCTGAGCTGAGTTTCTGGTGAGGGGCAAATCCAACAGACCTTTTCAAGTTTTTGACAAAAATTTTGTTTGGTGTTCAGAAAATCTAGAGTGTGATTCCACTGTTCTCTCCCCAGAACCCTGTTTTCCTTTAATTAGGGAAAACATTATTTTTATTCTATAAAACACCTGTCACTGTATCATTTTAATCAGGCATTAAAGAACAAAATTAAATGAGACTGGAGTATTCTTTCTCCTCTCTCTCTCCCCACCCAACATGTTTTCTGGCAAATAAGACTTCATGTGTGGCTTCAATGTGACTTTTGTATTAAAATGATGCAATGATGATGTATGGTACTGACCCCTGACTATTTTATTTGCACTGCTAGAGTGCCCTATTATCTAATTAAATTGTTTTAATCTATTGAGATTGCAATTTCAGTAAAGGCAATCACACAATCCTATTTCTACTGCATCTCATGCCAATACCCTGATTTTGGCACTGCAAGTGTTTAATAAAATATGACTTATACTCATTTCAACCAGCTTCCAAACTTTTGGGTTTTGCTTTCTTGTTTGAGAAGGGTAAGATACTTAAATCCTGAGTTTTGCATTTTATTTTAACCTATTTGTTCAACGTTTTTCCCCAGCTAGAAGGGTGTTCTGTATTAAAATTTGGGTACTAGTTGATACCTGGTTCATTGTGGATGTTTTGATTTTTTTTTCATTTTTTCCCTCTCTTCGTATCGCACTCCTGGGGATGTTTCTCTCCGTAAGTGTCTGTAATGCCTGCCCTGACACACCAGAAGAGGGCAGTTGGAATAAGCTCATTGCTAAACCATATGGAACACGTTCTGGAAAAACATTAAGCCAGGGAAAATGCAGCTGTGGAGCACAAGCCCTACCTGAGGCCAATTGTGCTTTGTGTACAGACTGTACAAACTGGGAGAGAGCACACAACACAGGGGATGGGGAGCTGGATTAGCACTTCCTTCAAGTCTCCAGGCAGATGTTCAGCTCCATGTACCCTGTCAGCTCTGTACCAGGTCATGACCAGTAACGGGATGAGGCCTTGCTGGAGCCAAATGTGTTGAAAACGAAGTCAACTTAATAGGTGCTGAAGCAAGGAGGCAGGAGAAACAGTTCAGCCAAGTTTGACTTTTCAGGATAATTGCTCAGGGAAGACTTCAAGCTTCACAGAAGCCTGGCCAGCAGGTTGAGGGAGGTGATTTTGCCCCTCTGCTCCACTCTGGGGTGAAACCCCACCTGCAGAGCTGCATCCAGCTCTGGGGTCCCAGCACAGGAAGGACATGGAGCTGCTGGAGAGAGGCCAGAAGACAGCTATGAAAAGGATTGAGGAATGCAGGGAGGGAACACCTCTCCTAGGAGGAAAGGCAAAGAAAATTGGTATTGTTCAGCCTGGAAAAGAGAATATTTAGGGTGACCTAATTCTGGCTTTTGAGTACCTGGAGGGAGACTACAAGAAAAATGAGGAGAGACTATTGACAAGGACATGTAGCGATAGGACAAGGGAGAACAGCTTCGCACTGAAAGAGAGAACATTTGGATTAGCTATTAGGAAGGAATTCTTCCTTGTGAGGGTGGTGAGGCCCTGGCACAAGTTGCCCACAGAAGCTGTGGCTGCCCCATGCCTGGATGTGGCACTGGATGATCTTTCAGGTCCTTCCCGAACCAAGCCATTCCACAATTCTATGACATATATTGAGCATTTCTGCAACTCACTTATGGCTACAAGGCTGCCAGACTGGTGCAACAAGGTCAGTAAGGGAACAGGGAGTGCTTCAAAATAAAGCGTGACTGCCATGGTAGGCTGGTGGTTTAGAACAGGGCAAATAAAATATGTGAAGGGTCTGGAGGGGAAGGGTTGTGAGGAGCAGCTGAGGTCACTTGGCCTGTTCAGGCTGGAGGGGATTGAGGGGGAGACCTCATTGTGGTCTTCAACATCTTCATGAGGTAAAGAGGAGGGGCAGGCTCTGATCTCTGCTCTCTGGTGACCAGTGACAGCACTCGAGGGAACGGCTGGAGCTGTGCCAGGGCAGGTTTAGGCTGGAAATCAGAGAAAGGTTCTTCCCCCATAGGGTGGTTGGGCACTGAACAGGAAGGGTCACAGCACCAGCCTGACAGAGATCAAAGAGTGTTTGGACAACGCTCTCAGGCACACAGTGTGACTCTTGGGGTGTCCTGTGCAGGGCCCAGAGTTGGACTCTATGATCCTGATGGGTCCCTCCCAACTCAGCATATTCTGTGATTCAGTGAAAATAGAGCAAAATACCTATCCAGACTGAGGAATGAAGGGATTGAGAGGACCTCTGTGAAAAAGGACTTGAAAACAGGATGCAAGATAACATCCAAAAAGGTACATAATTTGACAAGTGACTTTTTGATAAAATATTTCTATTTGGAAAAGGTACCTTTTTTCCACTATTAAAAAAAGAGGAGACATTGTGGAATTCCTTTTTCCTTCTAATGTTCCCTTGGTCCCTCTAACCCATTGTTATGTCCAATTTGGCTATTTTACAAGCATAACTTAATTTACAAGACCAGCCTTGTGTCTTCTTCCTGAGACTGAAAAGTTCACCTGAGGTTCTTCACATTAACAACTATAAAAATATTCCACGGGCAAAATTAATTGATAAAATTTAATTGATTGAAACCAGGATCAGATAATGAGCCCAGAGGGTTTGGAGCATCAGGTAGGCATAACTGTGAGGGTTCTTTATTTCAAATATTTGCACTTTTGTCTCATAAAGAAATGCAAATATAGTTGGATATTCAGATTCTATGTTGAAACTTGTACAGCAGGTATTTTTAAAGGACTTAGGGAAAGGGCTAAAACATAAAGAGGGTGTCTGAATGGGTATCAATCATCAAATCTCCTGCAACTCTTGCTTGCCAGATATTTAAGAAGCAGCAGAACTTTGCATGGAAGGTTTGTTTTTTCTAATGTTTTGCAAAGTCCACGTCAACAATCATGCAGATTTGCTTTCTTATAAAATCTTTATTGTGGTTTAGCTCCAGTTTCAGTACTGTTCTTGGACTGAAAGTGTGCACCGGCTCATCAGCCAGAATGCCTTTCTCTGGAACACATTTTTTCAATTTCAGAGCAGAAACGGCAGTAAACTTTTTTTTTTCCAGGTTTGTCTTCATCTTTTGTTATTGGATTTTGTTGCACAGCACATTCTAGAATGCACACTCAGTGATGTCAAAAGAGCTTTGCTTCAGACATGTTGTTACAAGCAGAAAATGATTAGATGTGTTGGAGTCCAAATAGTTCTCAGTTCATGCATCCTCAATCCATCAATACCGTGTGTTTTAAACAACTCATTTGGAAGGGAGCCCAGCATGCTGACTTTATCAGGAGTATTACGTGCATATTTAGACTCAGGCACATACAGTCCTTATGCACAGAAGAAAAATCCTCCTGCACAGCCAAGATCATCTTCTGTGTTACAGCAGCACTGTTTGGAGCAGCTGTGTTGGAATTCTGAATGTGTGCTGCTCATGCATGGATATTTCCTGAAGGAAGACACAAGGTTTGCTGTATCCACAGTGAACATGACTCTGGGGGGCACTTACACATGAACAGTTTTTTAGGTATTTCAATATCTGTGTGTTCATTGGATCATGAAATGGCCTAGGTGGGAAGGGACCTTAAAGCCCATCCAGTTCCACCCCCTGCCATGGCAAGGACACCTTCCACTATCCCAGGCCGCTCCAAGCCCTGTCCAGCCTGGCCTTGGGCACTTCCAGGGATGGTGCAGCCACAGCTTCTCTAGGCACCCTGTGCCACTGCTTTTTGGGCTGCATGAATCACCTTAAAGCAAATTTGTGCATTGAGGATGTGGGAGAGTGTCCTCAGATAGCAGTGATGTGAGGAGCTAAATTTTGACCTGAAGTGACCGTGATAATTCTTATCCCCAATGTTGCACTTGGGTTAGGCCCCTTGTGCAGTAAATGTGGCTTCAATTAAATTAGTATCAGGCTTTGTGCACCTGAAGAAACTAATGGTATGTGTTTGTGTCACAATGCTTCCATCTTCTGAGACTGATAAAACAAGGCAAGAAAAAAGTTTATTTTCAGTTGTATGTTTGTTTGCTTTTTTCTCTGAATTATGATTCACTTCTGGGATATTTGTGCTCTTTGCAACCAACTTGACTGTGGTTGTTCATGAGGAAGCAATCAGGTAAAAATGTGCAATTTGAAAAGGAAGACAAAGGTTCCTCACAAGAAAACATTGCTTTTGATGATACTGACTCTTCTGATAGCCAAATAGCATTTGCTCGGCTGATGGTAAGTGGAAGTTTCTTGATTTTGAAAATAACAAAAAAAAAGTATTTTTATCAGTATGCTTACTTTAAAGGCACTGTTTAAAAAGTCATAGTATAACTTATGTTTTATATTTCTCATCCATTTCAGATAGATTTCTGCTGTGCCAAAGGGCTCTGTAGAAGTCTTGACTGGAGTACAAACCTTTTCCTCACTGAAGCCTGTGGACAGCGGCATTAGAGCAATGCACTGGGTGCATTTGTGTTCAAAATTAGATAAGGATTTTATTCACCAAGATTGTACTTTGAAGTAGTCCCAACACCATGAATTATCTCATTAAAGGTGCTTTACTGGGTTTTATATGGCAAACACTTGAAATTCCCTGTCATTCCAGATTAACATGCTGCTCTCTGCTACAGTCATGTCTGATGATCTCACAGGAGAGAGAATTTTGCAGAACTGAACCTTGAGTCTGTTTTTGTTTCACTGCCAAGTTATTTTATATTGAGCTTCTCAGCAGAATTCAGAAAGACCATTTGGGATTTAAACAGACTTTATGGAAAATGCCATTGAACTGTCTACAAATTACAGAATCCTTAAACCTGTTTGGTTTGGTTTGGTTTGGTTTTGGGGTTTTTTCTATTTACAGTTATACCTTTTCTCCTTTCAGGGTTTTCATAAAAATACTGGTGAATACTCTGATGAAATCTAGTCCCCAGTATGATGGAGAAGGTTGCACTCAGAAGCAGGGAAGTTGCAGTCCAACAGTGCAGCTATTTCTTTAGTAAGATTCCAGCAGAATTTCCAGCAAAATATTTTGAAATAATAGGGATTATGATCCAGAGCTGGCCAAGAATCAGAGTCTTGCATAACCAGGAGTGTCTTATTTTTTTTAAGTTTTTTTTTTTCCATTTTCTTTGTCATGTACCAAAAAAAAGAGATGTAATGATCCCTTCTCTGTTCTGAAGCATCCTTCACTGGAAATGTCAGGAATTGTGGCTGCTCTTCAGTGATCTTGCTTGAACTCTGAAATCCATTTTAAAGATAATAGTAAACTTTAAAAAGGGAAATCAGGACAGGTTTTCCTCTGCAGGAGCTCTGCTTGAAGGAAAGGGTAACCCTTAGGGACTTCCTGTGCAGAATTACCTCAGTTGTTCTAGAACAGATTCACGGTGTTCATTTACACCAAAAATGCTCTCATTTAAGAGGAAGTTTATGTGTCCTTAGTGCATCCCAGCTGAGGATGTTTATGATCTCTTAATCAGGGCAGGATGACCTGCAGTGCTTCCTGTCTGGGCTCACGTTCTCTGCAGCATCCCATAACATATCCACGAGTTCCAGTGTCTGCATTATGGTCATTTTGGAGTATTGAATAAAGCAGCATCAAGCTGAGATACTGAGCATGCAGAGGGACGGTCTGAAGGAAATCTTAGGAATTTTAATTTATAAGGAGTGACACTGATTCCAGTCTCACAGGATCACTTGAAATGCTGATGTATTTATGCCAAAAAGAGCTCCCAGATCTTCTGTCAATACATTTTCCTAAGGATAACCTTCTCAACATGTTGTGATTAGCTCAAGACTTCTAGAATAAAGACTAAATCCACTAAAAGCACAGGATAGAAGGAGAAATCAAAATTTCTGTCTGAACAATAGCATTGGATGTGTGCTATTTTTTGTGTGATGTACTTTGTTTCAAGAAAGGAACACCCCTCCTTCTCTCTCTCTCCATATAAACACATATTTTTATTTTTTTCTCTTTCCTTAGGATTTAATCTAACATTCAATTCTTGAGATGCTGAAAGTGTAACACACTGAAATCACAGAAAAAATACCATTTAATTTCACTTTAATCTGGGTAAAACTGATCTATTGCCCTTTCTTCCTTTCTCTTTTTTCTTTTTTTTTTTAATCATGGGAAATATAAATTAGTCTATTTGAATGAAGTAAGTTGCTTCTTTAAATACACTTTATGCAACCTTGAACCAATGCTGTTTTGAGCAGCAGTAAGGTGGGTAGAACCTTGCCAGATGTCTCCATCAGCCTTCCTCTTTTGCATCCCATGAGCCCTGAGGGGAGGAGGACAGGACATAATCCCAGGTTTCTGGCAGTGTGAGCAGAAGGCACAAAGGAGATTTCTTGGTGGCCCTTTGAAAGATGGGAAAAGCAGCTGAGGGTCCTGCAAGGCAAAGCACAGCAAGGAGAAACAGAAGCAGAGGGGAAGTCATCAACCCACTCCCCTCCTGGGAAGGGCATGGAGATAATTAGTGCCTGTTTGGGGGAGGACTTTGCTTTTGGGAGGAGAAATCATAACTGAAGGAGATGAAAAGGTTCATTTGTTGACACTGAGCACAAATGACGACTCTCCCTGCAGATCCCTCTGAAATCAGAGAGGGATCTCTGTGTGGGTGGGAAGCAAGAACTCATAGTCATTAAGGTTTTGTGCATTCTGGGTGAGTGGGGGAATGGCCAGGCCTTTGTTCATGCTACTCAAATAAAGGTGAAAAATCACCCAGTACCTCATGGGTTGAGCTCCAGCATTGGATTCCCAATGTCACTGTGAGGGAAGCCCTGTGGTATTACTTAATTAGTTACTACTAATTAGGATTAATTTTGAACACAGAATCATAGAACGGCCTGGGTTGGAAGGGACCTTAAGGATCATTTAGCTCCAAACTCCTTATCCTAATATTCAGCTTTTCCTTCCTTGGCTGTGTTGTGTGTGGTGCCCACTACATGCCCACCCAGTGTAAAACATGGAGAGGCAAGCAATGAAATATTGTGACCTTGAGCCTAAAATTAGATTAAATCAGTAAATCTCACTTGAATGGCAATTTTCTGGGTCCTATGCTGCTGTTAGTCTATGTAAGAGAAGGATTTTTTGAGAACAGATAAGCTCATCTGTTGGATCACATAATCAAAACAAATTACCTGCTACAAATATTTTCTTTCCTTAATGAAAGTGATTAAGTGCTGCCATGGATTTCCCTGAGAGACTGGGGGGTTGCCGTTGCTGGGGATCTCCAGAAAGGTCATGGTAAAGTTTTATGGGAAGGACAAGGATGAAGGGAGAAAAGGAACTGAAAATCTTTTTCATCAGAACATTTGAGAATATCCATAGATTTTTGTGTAATGATCTTGTAACTCATTAGGATTACTTCCCATTCTTTTTCCCTCTCAAATGATTGTATCATGTCACCTATTTCCTAAATTCCTTTACCTTTCTTATCTAAAGTTTTTGCAGTAGATATCTTCACAATTACTCTAAATTAACTATATTTAAAGCTATTTTAAAAATATCACTAGGGACCAGAAAAAACACTTAAAGTTAATGTGACACAGCCTCTTGTTCCATGTGGTTTTCCTTGCTCATGTGGTTCACACATGGGACATCTTGGCAAAGAACCTTATTACAAGCACTGGAGACTTCTACATTAAATGCTTTTTTATATTGTACATTCTCTAATTTGAATTTTAACCCACTCCTTAAATTTTAATGTTGTCTGTGTGAATAATGTACTTTTCTGGAAAGAAAAAATTGGAGTCATAGAATGGTTTGGGTTGGAAGGGACCTTACAGGTCATCTTGTTCCAATGCCCCTGCAGGGAACATGTGGGCAGGGACAACTTCCATTATCCCAGGGTGCTCCAAACCCTGCCCAGCCTGGCCTTGGACACTTCCAGGGATGTAGTGTTTAATTTCTGCAGGAACTACAAGAAACAATTATGTTTGGTGTCATCTGTTTTGGGGGTGTGGCAGCTCTTGAGTACCAGCCCCGTGTGTGTTTATTAACATATCTCTGTGTCATGTACCAAGTCACAAAGGGATTTGAGACACATGACAAATGGATTTGAATCAATACTTCTTTGAAAGGCTTCTTTGAAAAGGAAAAGAAATAAAAAAATGGGAGGTGTAAAAGCCTGAACTGAAAAATAGCAACTTTGCCCTGCATGTGTTTGTACTGGTGTTAATGAAACACTGAAATGTGTCATATTATATTGCCCTGATGACACAACTTTTCCCCATAAGATCTACAAATGCAGATGCAATCTTTCTTTGCCAAAAGCTTCCCTTCTTGCCAAGTACATTGAAGCCTTCCCAACTTACTGGATAAATCCAGTCATATGTAAATACAATTATTTTCTGACTAACTAAGGATCAAACAAATTGATAAACTTGTCAAATTTCAGTATAAACCTAATGGATTTTCTCAATGAATCCTCACAAATTCATCACTTTTGTCAAGGTGTTGCACACTTATGCTATGAAGTTGGGTATTTAGTTACACCTAATGTTGCCAAACAGCCAGAAGTGGTGACATTTTACACACAGAACTGAATAATCAGGCAAATTGCTATTTTTATGGTCATCCTAAAAATGCAGAACAAGCATGGTCTAAGGTACACAAGGTAATCTTTTCACACTGCAATGGCTTTACCTTGAAGTCCATCCTTCAAAAAATGAGAATTCCAGACAACCTGGAAAGCAAAAATTGTACTTCAAGCTACAGATCTTGAAAGAATTAGATATTTTATGCACTGAAATAAGGGCCAGGGAGAAGGGGAGCTCATTTGCTTTTGGTTTTCTGAAAAATATGTTGCAAAATATGCAATATTGGTCAGTATTCAGTATCATAAAACCTTTCTAGAGCTGGTGCTTGAAAGGGAGGAAACACAGCCCTGGTCATAACTTGTCCTTTTTTTTCCCTTCCAGATTTGTTCTGGGATTGACCAAATAGAGTTCTCCAGAATTAATCTCAAATTTGGAAAGAGAAATACGTAATTTTTCACATCAATGTGGAAACTTGAGTGTCTGTAGGAAGCTTTGCATGCCACAGAGAACAAAATTTGCTGGAAGAATGAGATAATGTATATTTGAGTTAGAGGTCTTAATTCTGAAAAGGTGTGTTATGGACTGGGATAACGGATTATAGAGACAAAATACTCCTGGGGAAAGTTCATCCATAGGATTGGCAAGGAGTAGTGCTAATTCTGGTATAACCTGAGCTCAGTCAAGCACAATGGTAAAAAATCTCACTGAGGTGTTAAGATTTCACAGAATTTGCAATTTTGTCAAGTATGCGATGTTTACACAAGGCCACAGTGTTGCTCTGGGTGGTGCTGGAACAAACAGTTCTGCTCATGGACAAGGCTGGTAAAAGAAACCTCAAAGCACCCAAACAAATGGCATTTAGCATTAATTAATAACCCCTCTCACAAGGATTTTTTAAATCTTAGGGTTCATACTGGGCTAAAACAATCGTATGACTGCTGGTGAGTGGGACTGTGGGCTAAACTGACCTGTTCTGTGCAGATACATCCACCCTTCAGCAGAGCTCACCTTGTGGAAATAGGAATGGGTTGTGCAGAGATGTGTGGGTGACTGCATGTTTTTAACACGTTAATGAAGTTTGCTTGTGGGAAGCTTGATCAAAACCATGAATTTAGAAGAATTATCTGATCTGAATTTTTCTGCCATGAAGCAATAATACCAATAGTTACTGTACCTGTGTACCTTTGTGTTATTCTTTTTAGACTCTTACAAATGAAGTTTCCATGACAGTATTGAAGTTTGTTTGCCACATAGATGAGTAACTCGTTTCAACAAAGACACAAATATATACGAATGCAAAACTGTATGAAGGATGGAGGAATTTTCAGGGCTGTGAGTGGAAAGGTTGTTCCGTCCTGAGAGTGAATGCAATTAAATTCTGTGCTGAGGCCAAGGAAACTGATTGGCATGCAGATTAAAGAGAAGCTCAAGTCTTCCCAGAGCATTTACTGACAGCCATGAATTCAGAGAGTTTCAGGCAATGAATTTTCCAAGTTGTGTTGGAGGACTTTCTTTAAGTTGCATCTAATGAAAAAGTTCTTGAAGAAGGGGAGATTCATGGACTCATGTGGACATCCTTTTCTGACACTGTAATTTCCAAAGCAACAACAAAAAAGCAACAAAAAAATCCCATTTCTCATCATAAATCAATAAAAACCATCTTTCCATAACATTTTTATAATTCTGATAACAACAGCTTGACATTTTTGCTTTGGCTCAGTTAAAGTTTTCCTATCTATTGCCTGCCAGGAGAAAAAAAGTTCCACAATTTCCATCTACTGGAAAGTGTTTCTTTCTGCTTATTAATGAATGTGCACACAGGATCATTTCATGTTGTCTATTGGGAATTTTGTTAGACAAAGCAGGATAATGGTTCAGGTCATGCACAGGAATTGTATGTTATGACAACAATAATATTAATAATATTAACAATAATAATATTTTATTTTCCCTTTTTTATTATGAAGTTATCCATTTTTATTATGAAGTTATTGATGGTGAAAGGTGACAATGGTGCATGAGACATATTAAAAGATACCTACAGTATTCAGCACAGGCAACAAGCCATTTAAATTCTCACCATAAAAATCTTGCTGGTGACCTGCTGGAGAGGACAAATCTCCCCACTTTTGCCTTGTTCTTTGCATCGTACAGAAATCCAACCATGGCATTTCGGATCTCTTGCTAATTGTGATTATTTGCATGTAATGCCCTGGCAAGTTTATTTTAATGTTTAAATATCTTTTTCTTAAGACTGGAAAATGGCCTTCAGCCTAATGTGTGTGACTGTGCAGGTTTATCTCTAATCTCACATGCCTGCTATTTTCACATGCTCTGAATACTTCTGCAAGGAAACAAGAAAATTGATGTATTTCATAGTGATTGCCATCTATTTATATCAGGTTTTCTTAAAATCTGATTAACTCCAGGTTTATTTTTTTTAAATGTACAAGTTAGAGTTGGACTCACTTTTTCTTCTCTTCAAAAACACTATAACCCACCAAACAATGAGAGAAAAAAGGTTAATTTTAAACTATTTCCATTGTGTTTTGCCATGGATGTTTGTACCAATACAAGAGAAGGCTGGGACTGCATTTTCCACTCCTGATGTTGGTTTAAATTGATCAAATTCTTCTCTCAGGCACTGACAAGTCCACACACACACAAAAGTTAAATGTTAAGTTGTGGGGAAAGAGCTCAGGGAAGCAGGGATGGGTCAGAAATTTCCCTGCATTGAAGCCAAACCATCATAAAACATAAACCAGGAAGAAAGTGAGCTTTGTTAGGCCAGGTGCTTCAGAACAACCTGCAGACTTAAGTGGTCTTTTCGGTTCATTTGGAGTGTTCATGGAAGTTCTTCTATTATTTAACTGGTTTGTTTACTCCAAATACCCATGTTGGTCCCTTTTTGTGGATAATTCATACCACAGATATGTCATGGTGGTACTTTTGTACCAACAGTGACTTCAGTGTTTGTGGGGTTTGGTGGGTTTTTGTTGGTTGATTTTTAGCATCATAAAATTTACTCAACTGAAAAGTTGATTTTAAATGACTTGGATTTGAAAATCAGTTAATTCAAAACATCAAAGCAAAACCTGGGAGTTCACATTGTAGGCTGGGATTGTTCTCTCCCCATTAAACGGAGAAAGGAAGGTGGTCATGGTTTTGCAGATTATTTCAGGGGAGGGGTAGGACTGCGAGGCTCAGAAGTGAGCCAGAGGTGATGGGGGTCAAAGTTCTTTCTGCAAACCGTAAGAGTTTTGGGGAGGGAGCCTGGAAAATTAATAAAGGAAACATGGCCCTTATCTCAAATCTGTGAGACTGCAATATCTCCCACACTAAATGGGAAAGAACAATATTATTTGTTTTCTGGGCAAACAAGATTTGCAGCCTCAATACAATAAACCTGCGAGTTAGTTCAAAATGCCATCACTTTTTAAGTGTTTGCTCTCTGTCTGATTAAAAAAGTGTCTCTGCTAGCAGTGTTGCAAGGTGAGAGGAGTTCAATCTGGCCAGATTTCCTTACCTCAAATGTTCATTTAATGGCTTAAACTTGGGCTATTCAAGGTCACATAGGAAAGGCACTGATGCAAACTTTCACAGCCCAAGTGGTTTAGGAAAATGGTTCCTGCACTGTGAGAGAAGTGGCATTTCAATCAGGTTAGATGAACAGAGCCACTAGAAGATGGACCTGTCACATCCCCTGTTTGCAGCTGTGCAGCCTAACCTCTTCCAACCTTGAGTGAGCCAGTTCTGTTCCCTGAATCAGCTGAAAATCCAGAAGGAGGTATGTAGGAAGAGAAGTTAATTCAGTTTTTGGACTCTGAGGCATGAGATGATTATGTGATGTAAGCACTTCCATCTCTCCTTCCCCCTTTCCCACAGGTTTTATTCTGTTTTACAGTAAGGTGACTGTATGTTAAAACACACATAGGGGTTTTGTGTTTGAGTAAAACTCCATATGTAGCAGGAAGCTGATTCTATTTTTGATGCACGGATGGGTATTTAAAAAATTAGTTTAAAATATTCTCCTTTATTTTTTTCTTTATTCATGATCTGCACTGCTTTTGTCACACTGGTTCTCCAAATGGTTTGGTGCCAGCTTTAGGATAGGGTGTCTTGTCAGGGAAGGACAGAACAGAAGATACCACTGCTTCTATGTGATGGTTTGACCTGGTGATTTAAAAAGTCTTTTCCCATCTAAATGGTTCTGTGATTCTATTCTCGAATATAAGAGTAAGGTTTCCTTCAATTATCACCTTCTCCCCCTTCTTCTCCTTTGTGTAGTCTGCTTTCAGAAGGGTAATTTTGCAGATGGAGAGAGCTGAGTGTAGATCCTGCACTGTTAACCTCAGCCCTGTAAACATCTGTCAGCTACTCCCTCCTCTACATTTCCCTGGTAAAAACCCAGTTTTTAAACATGGGGATGCCTTTAATTTTCCTTCTTTGTACTGAAGACACACTTCCAAGGGTTTTCTGTATTCCTGAGGTTTGGTAACTTCTTAAAAATGAAAGGTGATATTCTCAAGTAAGCATATGCCTTCAGAAAAGGAACAGGAGAAGTCTCTCCGCTCCTCCAGCTCCACATATTCCCTTTCATGCTGTGAAGCTCATAATAAGCAGTGATATTAAGCACAGCCTAAAATCACATCATAATTTGGTGCTATAGACTTGAAATTAAGGTTTGGGAGATTTTCCCTCTCTCTGCTCTTTTACTCTTTCTGACTCTAAATGGTGTTTAAATATTTTTTTAAAATGTAGATCACACACTGTGATTAGATACTGATCACTTCTCTTCTGCTTTCACAAAGAGATTTCACACAAACCAACAGTGGACAGGGATAACCTAAGAGTGCCTTTAGAGAAATGTATCTCCATAAAAGCCTTGATAACCTCATATCCTGTCTTGTCAGTGTTTCCATTACAATTTATTTATTACTAGAGGCTCAGGTCTAAGGAAGCAATGCTTTATTCTTACCTCTTGTAAGAAGTTGGTAAATGAATATTGAATTTTGATAGCAATATTTTGTTAGAACTCAAGTTAGCAAATTTTTTTTTTTTTCAGATTCCTGGAATTGGCAAGGAGACAGATTTTTCTCTATCCCTGTATTGAAACAAGGGACTTTTTTTCAAACAGTTCTGCTGTAGAAATATATAATTATGTGTGGGTAGAACTTGGCGTGGATTTCTTCCCCTTTAGGGATTTGAAGAAAACAAGCCTTTTCAAATACCCTTAATAACATACAGGTAAATAATGAGTTCAGACCAAATAACTGCTAAGTATGAGAAAAACAGCATATTTCTACTCCTACTGCAAGCCAGAAAAAGATCAGTGATTACCCATATCCTGACAGTGATATTTTACACAGACCTCTCCACTGTTTTCAAGTGGGAGATCAGTGCCTAGGCTGATGGCAGGATGTGGACCTTATTAAGTATTTACTTCAATGAAAAGAGCACTTTGGATCATTACATAGGCTAAAATATCATTTAATGAGCTGGATTATGAAAGGTGGACTCCTACACACTCAGGACTAAGTGTAAACTGACCTAAGAGTCCTGATCTTGCAGAAAAAAAACCCTAATCAGGCATATCCCCAGGTCAGTAAGAAATCTCACTAAATTCCAGTGAGGTCTTTATACAGACAGAGTTTGTAGCGATAGGGACTTGGCTGAAAAGGACAGTGCCTTAATAGCCAAGCCTCATTTGTTTATTTTCCTGTGGGCATTCCAGCTGGGTTTTGAAGGGCTTGTTGCAGAGGGATAATAGCTGTGAGTGGGAAGGAGGCACTGACGGGAGCTGGGGAGGCAGAGGCTGACCTGCAGTGTGTGCCCAGTGAAAGGAAAGCAGGAGATGGGAGCATCTGTCATCCAGAGAAAGTGGAGGTAGGAAATTTGGGCACAGATATCGTGGCATGGTTCTCCTGGACAAAACAAGAACAATTATGCAAAGCATTATTTCCATCTTGGCACCACTTTCTTTAGTTAATGGTAGCGAATCTATGAAGACAGGACAAGAAAGTTGGGGCTGTTTAGCCTGGAGAAGAGAAGTTGTGTGGACCACTCACAGCACTTTCCAGGGTCTGATGGGGCCTACAAGGAAGCTGGAGAGGCTCTTCATGAGAAACTGCAGTGACAGGACAAGGGGGAATGGCTTCAAACTGAAGAAGGGGACATTTAGGATACACATGCAGACAAAATTCTTCCTTGTGAGGGGAGGGAGGCCCTGGCACAGGGTGCCCAGAGAAGCTGTGGCTGCCCCTGGATCCCTGGCAGTGTCCAAGACCAGGCTGGATAGCAACCTGGTCTAGTTGCATATGTTCTTGTCATTTCAAGGGTGTTGAATTAGAAAACCTTTAAAGGGTCCCTTCCAAGTCAAATATTCTGTGATTCTATGATTCTACGCCCTTTGTAGCTCTTAGAGTGCTGCATAGGCCTCACTGTAACACCACATTAGTAATTCCTCATTATTCCTAGTAGTAATTATTAATTCCTAGTTAGTAATTCCTAGTAATAACCTTCAGTTTGGAAGATGGGACAAAATTTAGCTTTACTTTTTAAATACTTTTCCATTTACTGGTTAATAAACGTTCCTTAATTTCTGCATTCTATCGTAGTGGCAATAGCTGCAGAAGCTTGGTCTGGGTTTTGCTTTTTTCCTGGCATGTGTTGAGATGTATTATATATTAATAATTGTACCCAACATGTGGGGGAACAGTGGAAGGAGGATTTTCCCCACCTTTTCACTCCCTTTTCTGTCTTCAAGCTTGTGACAACAGCTTTTGGGAATTCTGAATTCCCTTTGGATGTTAAGGAAAGCCTGTTCTTATTGCTTTGTCTGCTATGTCTCCTCAGAGCAGTTCACACCATGTTTAGAGTCAGTAGGGTTTACACCATGTTCCTTTCAAAGGTTTGTGGGAGTATTTATGTCAAAGAGAACTCCCAGATTGGCCTAAATTCATTAGGAACATTATCCTCCCAAGTCATTATCAAATTAAGCTGTGTACTGCAGCTTTCAGAATTACTTTATACATCTTCTTTGTAGACACAGTGTCCTCTGACCCAGCAATTCACCTTTCATCAGGCAAATTGGTGGAGTATCAGTAACCTTTTATTGTGTGAACACAAAGAGCTCTGCCTGAGATAAATTTGGCCTAGTAAGGCCATAAAACTCCCTCAATATTTGTGTATAAAGGAGATTTATACATTTCTTGAGTGTTTTGCCAAGAAAAACCCACAGCAAGGACAGGCAGACTAAAGCAACAAGCAGGAAATGTATCATTAAAGTTATGGAAGAGGCCGTTCCCTGTGTCAAGGGTAGAGGGACATGTTTGGGACTAAACTGAGGGGCAGTCACAGTTCCCACCAAATAAGGACAACCAAATTCTGCTTCGAAGAGTCACTGTTGGTCAGTTTGTGCATTTCGAATAAACTTTGGACTTGTGGGAAACTTATTAAAGAAGTATGGTTTGTAGATTCCAAGAAAGCAACTATTTATTCCTTCCCTATCCTAACAGTGGCCAGCACTCCTTCCCTATGCACATCCCCTTTGTTCTTACACCGACACTACCATGGAAAAACGGAGCAACCTATGGTGGCAAAAATGCACAACAGCCTTTACAGGGGAATGGAGGGAAGAATGAGCAGAGAGAATCAGGGCATGCATGGTGATGCTTATAGACTGCCTGTCTCCAAAGGATTTACTTGACTAGGAATTGCTTGCTCTGCATGATTGTCAGAGATTCTTCTTGTGAAAAATAGCCAGCAAGGAGTTGGCTTCTTGCTCCAAAGGAAGAGATACTGCATTTCTTCCTTTTCATGAAGCTGCAAATGCTTTAGGACAGTGATGTAATGCTGGCTGGCTGTGTGGAGGATGTACTCCTCTACTATGCCTGTGCACCCACACACTAAACAGGCAAAGATTCAGCAGCATGAATTCACCTTAGTCTTGAAAAATTGGTACTAAATTGAGGTTAGATGGAGAAACTGATGATTTTTGCAGCTGCAGTTCCTGGACCTGGCAGCTGCTGAGGCACCT
>NW_008238314.1:366647-380278 GCF_000691975.1 Corvus brachyrhynchos
GGAATGCTGTGTGTTACCCAGGTGTGGTTTTTCCCTCTCCCACAACACGTAGGCAGTCTTTTCCCCTGTGATGTGGGAGCAGCTGTCTCTGTCTCAAGGTTTTGCTAGTCCAGGGTTCCAAGAGTAGTTCCATCAAGAGAACATTTGCCATGTGCAAGAAGCGTTTGGACAACACTCTCAGGCACAGGGTGGGATTCTTGAGGTGTCCTGTTCAGGGCCACGAGCTGGATTAGATGATCCTTGTGGATCCCTTCCAGCTCAGGATATTCTGCGATTCTGTGTAAATATCCTCGTCCCTCCTCCAGCTTCCTCCCCCTTCCTTCCTCTGCAGTGCCCTGGCAGAAGGCCCTGGCTCAGACTGGAAAATCCAAGTGCTTTGTGGTTGTCACCATCTTTCCTTTCCAAGTAGGCCCTGGCACAGAGGGAGCCTGGCCCTGCCACAACAAAAAACCAAAGGCTGAACCCAAAATTTGCAGCATTTTTTCCCACCTCTTCTATTTTTCTAAAGAAGATCCTCTAATGGATCAATGATATTCCCTTTTTAGCCTATATATTGCACACACTTACAGCAATATTAGGTTAAATTTTTCATAGACCGTACTAGCAAACCATTTTTTAAACATTTCCATATCTATATGTATTTCTTGTGCATACTTATATATAACACAGGTGTTCTTGTATTTAATATAAAATTTTTCTGTTCCATTGCTTTATGGGTAAACTCAAGTATTTCAGTATTAGCATTAGGCACAAAAACCTGATCAGGAGTAAGCACACATTTCTTCTGAGGTAAACTGATTTATTTGGGGGCTAGATTTCTTGGGAAAGAATCTGAGCTAAATCCTCAAGTCTCCAGTCCTGCAGGTGTTTTTACAGAAATATAATTGCTTGCAGGGCAAAGATTTCTTAGGCCTAAATGCCGTAACAGCATTTACTTCAGTAACTCTATAAACACTATCCAAAAAGAAATTAAAAATAATCTATAAAATTATGACTTCACTGAAGATCAAGAGCTAAGTAAACAACTTTTAGGGTGACATCTCTCAGATTAATGATTGGTAATAAAAGGAAAAAAAATTTAGACGTTTACAACTCCTGGATGTTTTCCACATAATTTTCCTTTCACACACGCTAAGCAGAGGCAGATTCACTGGTTTAATATCTTCTGGTGACGTTGTGTTTAAATTAAAACTGTCTACATACTCTAGAGCAAAATGGCTGTTCTGTCAGGCTTCTGGAGAAGTTACTGTTTATTATATATCTAGCCAAACAGGAAAAAAAAAAGAATCAACAATACCAGGTCTTATTTTATCCTCTAGCATTTTACACCCTGGGACCATATCCCTAAAAATTGCAAATTGGCATCATTCCGCTGGCTCTGGAGAGTGACAGCAGCTGAGATTCTGGCAGTGCTCTCAAGCTGTACATTGTATTTCCAGTGGCATGTTATTCCAGTGCTGGAGTTTTATCGCTTCTGAGGAATCCCTTTGTACACGGAGCAGAGGGAATATTCTTCCCGATGTGGAAATAAACAAGAACCACGGAGTGCTTGCTGCCAATCACTGGAAATAGTTACCTCAGGTTTATTTTCTCCCCAAGTCTGCTGGTTGCTAGAAGACACGACACTTCAAGCACACCAGAACAGACAGTGTGTCGCCATCGCGCTGAGTACGTGAGCAACAAAGAAACTTATTTTTAACAGCAAAACAATGTGCTAAATTTAGAAGAAAGCACCAAGGGAATACAAATTTAGCCATATTAAGATGCTGCAGATGATCTTGAGATGACCACAGAAGTCATTTTTTTGTTATGTTGAGCATAGTTATTCTGGCAATTTAAGGTTCATGAGAAAGTCACTGAAGAAAAACAGAAAATCCTCTTATTCCTTATGTTGCCAGTTAATCACAAACTTTGAAGCATGAAATAAGAGAAACCTGAACAAGGTTGGTTTAATTAATCTGAATATGATTTTTAATTGTCTTCCTTGATACTTCCCTAGAATTTAATAATATTGATTCTGTGGTTGAGATAGTATTTCAAGCTCATTTATATTAAGACTGGCTTCTTCCCCACCATGCCCCAGACTCTTGATCACGATCATATCCTGGCCTAAACAAAATGGATGATGCCTCTGGTGGTGCAGGGGATTCTGCCCACTTTGTTTCCTGAGGACAACTCAGACAACTAGCTGTGGTGCTCAGCAACCCAAGTCTAGCATGTAACTTCAGTCACGGGGAGAACCTAGGATTCCCTTGTTCTGTCTTTTGCATGTTTTCTCCCAATTGGTTCATGTTTCCCCTCCCTGTTTCATGTATGAAGTTATGTATATTCATTTCCCTTCTTTAATAGCTATCCGTTCTAGAAAGTTCTTTGTACCTCGACGCCCCATTGGCTCCTTCCCTGAGTCCCTCCTATGTGTTGTTCCCATTGGTTCCCTTCCTGTCAATCTCCCCGCTTCTCTGGATCCCATTGGCTGAGATCCCTTTCCCCGCCTATTCCGTGCCCAGTATAAGAGCCCTGGACCCGCCTACCAGTTCATGTTTTCGTCTCTGCGTGTTCGCGGGTGTGGGTGTGCGTGGAACCCCTGCGGAGAGTCCCCTCTCTTTCTTCTTTGCCTTCGCCTGCGTGCCTGCCGCGACAGAAGGGTACAGCCCCTTTGGGTGAGGAGCTCTGCCTCTTTTCCTTGTGTGTTGGGCACTGAGTGCCACCTTCCAGAGGGGCTCCAGCGTTGGCCTCAGGGCTTCTTTGTGTCGGCGCGTGAGGGGTAAACCCTCTTCTGCCGGCTCCCAGTGGCTGCTAAACCCCTCAGATGCCTTCTTTTGGGACAGACTGCAGAAAAATTAACACCTTTTTAGCCTGAGTGAAAATATCTGATGAGAAATGTTGAGTAATTAACCGTCTGTTTTTTACGAAGGAAACTTTTTATTTGAATTTGTTTACTCTGCTGGGATAAGGAGACAATTAAAGGTTAGTCTAAAAGAGAAGACCCAAAGGCCTCAAGGATTTGGCTTTGTTGTCATTTTTGTTGTTGCTCTGTTGTACTGTAAATTCACAAAAAAACACTGAAATATTGTGCTGAACAAAGGCTGGACGTTGGCAAGACTTCACAGAAAGTTTTAAAATACTTTAATCATCTTTAATACAACTTGAAAAGTCTTACAGGTTTTTTTGGTGGCAGTGGTATTACTAAGATTTTTATGATAGTTTTTGGAAATATTTTAAATAGTGCGAATCGCAGTGTGTTTAGAACTCGTGTCTTTTTGAGTCAAATGTGGTATTTTCTTCACTTGATGGATAACTTACGCTTTTGACTTGATTATATAAAATGAGGCTGAATTATAAAGCCTCATTATCTGTACTGTAATTCGCAGCATTTTTTTCAATAGGGAAAACTAAGGCTTTTATTTAAAATTCTAAGTTTTGAGTGAAATGCTTGAGCATTGTTACAAAGACAGTTTCCTTCCCAGTTTCATTGCTTTTTCATCAAATGAGGTTTCTGTAATTGTCCATGCACGCCTGAAGCTGGCAGCAGATAGGAAATGTGTGAAGGAAGACACAGGTTATGGAAGTATCCTTTCTATACGCATCTGTGAATTTAGTTTTACTCTTTCTGTGTAGAACATACTACATAAATGAGTTTTTTCCTGTTTATAACAATTTCCAAATGGAATTATATACAGCTTTTTTTTTTTTTTTTAAGTTGTGAGTTTAAGACGCTTAGACCCACCCTTGCAGAACTGAACCTTTGGTGGGTTCATTTTTCTATCAGACTAAATGCTGCCTTTTCTGTACTCATTATTGCATTCCAACACCTTTTTCCCTAACCTCACATTCCTGACTGATAATTAGTTGCATATAACGTCTTTTTAAATATATTGTTTGGCACTCGAGACTGTAAAGTGATAGTATCCATCTCGTAAAAGTGTTTGGGAATATTTTTCACTGCCAAGGGCCTTGGTCAGACATGTGCACTGAATGATCAGCTCACCAAGAGTGAGATTTCCTTAGGTGAGCTCTGAAGTATCAAACCTGGTCAGTTAATTTGAAGTTCCAGGAGAAGGTGGCCACTTCCCTTGCCATTTTCTGGTCTATGCAGTTCCTGTGTATGGAACTCACCTGTCCTCTTGATGGAGGCTGAGATGAGGAGAGGGAAATAAATATGTAGAACCCACCATTTACAGTTGAGAGTCTGTGATCTGTAGATAGGGGCTTTATTTTCTTCTTACTAAGTCCTTTCTTAGAGCTCTCAGCTGTAAAATATGTTGAGACCAGTGAATTGCACTCATTTTTGGCTGATGATGGTAGAACACTGGGGCTTAATCTGGTTTCTTAAAACCTGGATTTTTAAATGAAGAATGAAGGACACTAGGCCACAAGAGTAGAACAGTAAATCAGAATTCCCAAACCCAAAGAGGACAGTGTTTACCTGCTTAAACCACGGTCCTGTTGCTATTCATGGGAAGTCATTTGAGGGAAATGGTCTTTGTCCTTAGTCCTACAAAACTCTTAACCTTGGACACCATCTAACAATAGGATGCGTAGACAGTGATTATTTCTGGCTTTCAGGTCTCCTGTCCCAGAGGGGACCCATCTTTGTTCTTTTTGGGAAGGAATTCAGTCATCAGAAAAAGTTCTAATCGTGAGAAGTTATTTGGAGAATATCCACCAGCTTGTTTAGTTTTCTTGTTAAGAGATCAAAGAAAACTTATTTAATTTTTATGTAACATTCATGTATGCATACTTCCTTTCTCAGCAAAAGCTGTAACTTTACCTTGCCATAGTTTCTATTTGTTTTGTTTTATTTTAATACTATTGTGTTTAAGAGCCTGTTGCTCCAGCTGGGCTTTCTAAATCTGCTCTGGTTACCCAGTCTGTCCTCACATTAGCATGAAAATGTTTCTGGTATTGACTTCTAAGCTTAGCTTATGTACCAACATCAGTTTTGACATTTGAAGAATCGGTAAAATTTTGATGGTGAGGTCTGTTTTAAACCTCCTTGTGATTAATGGGATTTTTGCCCCAGATTGCCAATTTTTTTCAGTTATGTTCCTAAGTTCTATTAAAATCCTTAAAATTGAAGTGATACACAAACTCTCCTTTTGTTTTTGTGGATACTTGAATTTAACAGCACTAAAAGTACAGAATACAACTTAAAATGCAAATTTTCACTTACCTTGGTTAATTAAATAGTTGGGTACAGTTAGAATGACCCTTGTTTTATTGTCCTCTTATCCCAGGAGAGCTAACAAATTTGAATTAAAAGTTTCCTTCATAAACATGGAAAAAAAACCCCAGTAGCTGCTCTTCAGAGTATTTTCTAAACATTATGAAATCCAATTTGTGCATGTTCCTTTTCACTGCTTTACTTTAAGGCCTGAGCCTGGGGCCACATTCTGCATAAGTAATTTATATTTAAATATTTATATTTTATGTAAGTATACTCTTCTGAATTTGTCACAATAGAAAGCAGTGGTCCTATGAATAATGCAAACAAGGTATCGTGTTCCTCACTGGACACAGTGTTTTACAAAGTACAGAGAAATCTCAGGCGTTTTGTGATAAAAGCCTGAATCACAACAAAGTGTAAAAGTGGAAATACAAACTTCAGGTCAACATTGCATGATCAGATTATTTGAATTGTGCACCAATAATTTTTATTCAATATAAGTATTGGCCGTGTTTGAGAAAATTCTAATAAGTTGGGTATGCTGAAAATGCTGCCAAGATTATATTTCTTGCAGCACTGCTGTCCTTCCTGTGCTAGCACGTTAGAAATGAGCAGACACTGGGAAATTATGAAAAACATTATTCTCCTCCTAGGTTAAAACCTTCAAGACTGTTTAGCCGTGCAGTAAAAACAATCAAATAAAACACACAAAACCACATCCTTCAGGTTATAGAAGTTTGCACAATCTGATCTGTATTGATGAATTTTTTGGGGGGTTCGCTTGCTCCAAAGGAAAAGCCAAAACATTGTGGGCAGGGAATGCATTATCAGGTGTGTAGGGGAGGCCACACATCATCAAGTTGTTGTCTGGTTGTCTCCGTGAGTATGAGTAACTTCCAATTCTGTTGTACCGTTACGGAGTAATTTGGTAAATTCATACTGGCTATAATAATGCACATTTCACTACGGTTTTTTTCTGTCAGAAGCAGAAGGGTTTCCATGAAGTTACCAATGAAACCTCTTTTGAATTAGAGGAATAAAAAAATTGCAGGGATTGAAGTCTGACAGATCTGTGTAACTCTCAGGGTTAAGGGATTGGAAAGAGGGAAGGCAGAGCTCTTTATTGCTCACAGAGATACAGAAGCTCAAGGCAAAGGTACTTTTTCTGGAAATAATTTATGATTAACAGAGGGGGTTGTTCTTAACCTATAGTGTGTGGAGGCAATGAAAATGGTGCTCCTGGCTGGCAGATTGTGCTGAACTTCTGGATGTACAGAGCCTACGAACTTTCAGCAGCTCAGGATCTTGACCATAAAAATCTGCCAGCTCACATAAGTTCATGTGACCCTCTGGAAGTCACAGGCAGTGTTTCCACAGACTTTAGAAGGCGTTGTGGCAAAGCTCAGTGCTGAGCTTGCAGCGCTTTCCAGAGCACTGAAATGTGGAAAAGGGGATAATTTGCTCCCTGAATCACCAGTTGTGTTGCTAGGGAGCAGAAGTTCCTAACGGAGGGGACAAAAGCACAGGAAAAGTTTAAGTTAGCAACAGTTTTGTCGTGAGGAATTTCGAGATTCAGTCTGACTTGGAAACAGGCCTGAGCCTACAATCCTTCCTTGTGCTGATACCCTTGGTGTTGCCATTGCTGGGAATACCTGTGATTCCCACTACCTCGGGGGAGATTTGAGGGTGCTTAGCGCTTCTCCGAACTTGGACCCTGTCACTTACACACATGTCATGTGTTGGATTTGCAGAGTCACTCCTTTGGAAAAAAAAGCAATGTTGACTCTTTCAGTCGTTTTGGGTTTTGCTTGGGCCAGACACACTGCGAGAGTGGCTTTTCCCGTAATATTTCACCACTTCAGCTGTTACTCAGCAGCAGGGAACTCAACAGCATATGAAAATGAAAACCAATCTTTTAGAACTTGTCCTGTCATTTAACCCTGGCTCAGATCTGTTTTGTCTTTCTGTGGCTCTAAACGACAAGGAGTGGATTGCTGCTCCTGGGCTGCTGCTTAAATGCCCTTAATATTCATCCAAGGAATGTTATTTTCTTATTACCAGCTTTGTACTGCAAAGATGAAGATTTGACCTGAAGATTGGTTCCTGTGTTAGTTCCTCCCCCTGAAAATGTTCCTGAAAATTCGTCTTAACTTTGCCTTTGCCAGACCAGCATGGGGATATTTCTGTAGGTCCAAACAGCACTGGCTACCAAGGCATCTTAACATTTTTAGGCTATATTATTTGGAAGCATGTGGGTAATGAACAGGGAACAGGTGGGAGAAGGAAATGCTACTCCTGGTGAGAATAAAGGCCCAGAGCATCAATGATTTCATTCCATCTGCACAAGAAGTTCATGACAAAATTCCAAGATCCCCAAACTAATCCTGTAACCACAGGATCATCCTGGTCTTAGGTGAGTGTGTGGGACCATGCAATGTCTTCAGCATATTTGAAGCACCATTATTCAAACTCTTCTCTATTTTCCTAATAACTCTCCATACTCATGGCTATTTCAGAAGAACTGCGGAGACAGGCCCAAGAAAAATACGCAGTGCATGCTAATGAACATCGAGCCCATTATCAAAAACTAAAATCCTGCTCTCTGCAGAGAGTTCAAAGAACATAATACAACTTTGATTATATATCTTGTAATGCCAAATTTCCTTACAGGAGCCATGGTTCTAATTTAGTCTTATTTAAAAGCAAACTACAAGGAAAACCACAGAATTCCATGAACCCCAGGGATGCACCCAAGGGGGCATTTGGCGTATTTCATGAAACCTATTTCATTTTCAGTCCCCTGAAATTGCATCATCTCTTGTTCCACTATGAAATATTAGCATTTCCAGCCTGTACATCCTGCTGGAATGCTGTGGGAACCTCATGGATGTGTTGGGAAATTTGCCCCCTTTCCCTCAAGTTCGCTGAGTCCCCACAAAGTAATACAGTTATCTCTTGTGCAGAAAAGGTTAAATCTATTTATTTCAATACTGGAGGTCTAGAAAACATGATATTCAAGGAAGCCACATGTCAAATATATGGAACTTCTACACATCCCTGTAGGAGATTTTTCCATTTGCCAATAGACTCTAGCTTGGCAAAATTAAGATTAATATCAAATGGTTTTGTTTGTTTTTATTGGGTTGGGGTTTAGGACAAAAGCCTTGATAAGCAATGACTGTAGTATCTTCCTAATGTTAAATCCTTTTCTGCATAGGAACTAAATGAGGAGTCAGCCTGGTTTTAATTAGGTTTTCTTTTAATGATGAACTGAGCTAATTATAAAAATTAACTATTTCAGTTTAGTCAATCACTTCATACACGAAAGGTAAAATTTGAGATGGGAGAGTTACATTTATTTCTGTTGTTTCATTGCAGATCTCTGGAATTCATTCAGTCAAATTGCACTGCAGCAGATATGACACTTTTTCTCTCCTATTACGAAGATCTTTACTTTTGCGGATGTGGTCTGAAAGACAATTTCAAAAAGCAGGGTTGTGTTTGTTATGGATAATGGTGCAGCTCTTCCTTGCACCTAATCGTCCATCAGTAGCCAGCTCTGGGGTGGGAAGGATCCTTTCTTTTCTCTTCCTAATCTCAGCTTTCATTTTAAGATGTTTTAAAGGTGCAGAAAGTCCTCATTTTCTCCTTTCTTCAAAGAGAGGCGTTGTTTCCCTCCACTCTAGGGCCTGTTGGCTGATACTCTGGAACGTGTGGATTTTATGGTTTACATAATCCACACAAGTCTTCCTGCGAGCGTGGTGTAGAATGATACCTTTTAATTTGTTCATTAGAAAACCAACCAGGGCTGAAACAGAGTCAGAGGACTGAGCTTCGTTTCTGTCTTGTGTAACCACAGCTTTATTAACTTCAGTGAGCAGTGACTGCTGGCTTTGTGTCAGGGGAGCTTTCTCAGTTCATCCTAAATAGGAAATATTTTTTTCTTTAAATGGACAAAGTAATATTTAAAAAAAAAAAAAGAAAGAAAAAGATCTCCAAAATAAAACACTCTTTGGGAGTCATCTGTTCATGTCTTTTGTATAGACCAAAGCACCCCAAGTATATATTACTGGCAAGGTAACTGTTGGAAGTTGAGTAATGTGGAATGCTCATTCTAGATTATTATCCATAAGGTCAAGTTTCGTAATTTTTCTTTCCAATATATATTTTAGGTTCTCGAGGGCAGAGGCTGTCTTTTCCTATGTCTTCCCATAAGTTCCTCTCGGCAGTCTCTAAGCATTATTGTAGATTAGCACCTAAACTCACTAGTATACATTATGAAACAATTACTTTGTGCCAGTGCTCCCACAGTATTTGAGAGCATTTTGAATCAACACTTTCTGTAGCATTTAACAATAAAAAAGACTTTTCTGTCTTTTCCTCTGAGATCTGTGAAAAACAGTTTTTGCTTTTTGTGGATTGGCCTTCAGTTACATAACACCCCAAATTTCTTTTCATGAATTGACTTCTCTGCTTTGCTCTGGTTGGTCTCTCATTACCAACTCCTAAAGACCTCACGTCAGAGGCAAGAGGTTTCTTTGGATACATTGAATTCTAGGATAAGAATAAGAGCTCTTTAAACTTAAGAAAAGCACACAAAAAACCGTCCTGTTTGAATCACGTTTGTTAACAGACTTCCTTGGTGAGCAAAATACTGGCAAAGACTGAGGGCAAAGCAAGAAGGAAGAGCTCTGCACTGGTGAGACAGTGCATGGAAAGGTTACATTTACCAGGGGGTAAGATTTCTAAGCATTTAAGGGATTTCCATGGTTTTCATTGCTTCTGAAAAGCAGTTAGAAAGGTGAAACTGTAGGAGACACCTTTGCAACTCCTTTGTATTTTTGGGGGGTTTTTTTGTGTTATAAGAACATGGTCTCAAGTCAATTTATTGGCGATAGATAGGAATAATAATAACTGGTTTGTTATTGTATATATATGCAAGATGCTGCATTGACTCTTCCTAAAAAGCCCATAGAAATGTCTGTGACTCTTTTTCTTGGATATTGCAACAGAGGACATGAGAAATAAGTTTTTGGGGTTTTGAATTAAAGATCTGAAGTGGTCATCATGGACAAAAAGAACTGAAGCATTTAAAAGCATTAAAAAAGGAAAGCATATTGGTACTTCTGAGGGAATTACAGAGCTGTACAGACCACTGATCCCTTCTTAAATCTACCTTACATTGCAAAAGCAGCAAGATAAAGGCTTAAGCACAACATCACTTCATGAGGACTTGTTGCCAGTTCCAGCTGTTGAAGCTGGAAAAGGAGTGAATTACCTGTGATTTTTCTTTTCATGTACAATTTGCATATCCTAACTAAACACTGCGAGGGAGACTGAGGGGAACAACAAAGGGAACAATAAGGATTTTGTCTGAGGCCAGGTCAACACTTGCCCCAGATAATGGTTGATGCCTGAATTGCTTAGAGTGGGTTCCCTCCCAGCACGGGCTGGTTTTCATCATGGTGATAAAAGAAACATTTCGCACAATAACCACTGAGCCCCTTGTTATGACTTGAAAGCTGCACAACTGCTTTTTATTCCGGGACAATACGACTGAGAAATCATCTTAAGGACATGGCAATCCTTTGGTATTGTATACATGACTTTCAGTAATGTCAGGGTGGGAAGACATTGTACCCCTTTTAGTACGAAACTTAAACCTGTGAATAAAACTTGTTTAGCATAACTACATAGAATTTCCTTGACAGGGTTTATTTTGGCTCCTCCACTGTCACAGATGTTCATTATTACTGAAAGAAAACACTGTAAACTCAGCAGAAACTTTAAAGGAGGAAAAGGGGAAATCTGAATAAAATCTGAAGGTGTTCTTTGTTGTGTGTGACCTGATCATCAGCTCTGAGAAAGCGTGTGAGCAAACTGCTGGGATCTGGTTTCCTCGGGGGAAAGCAGTGACGTAAATCCACTTACTCCTCATAGGAGCTGTGGAGATTATGGAGTGATTTGGCTGAGGGTCAAATGAAAGGGAACACAACGTGGAAAAAAAAAAAAAAACTTTCAAAGGTTGTTTTCAGGTTTGAAGGAGATAAGATGGGTTTTGTGGCTCTTTTATCACTTTCTCATGCCAGTGTACCTCAGATGTGCCTGGAGGAATTTGGCCCTTGCAGTTGTAGTCACTGAATTCACACGGGAGTTTTAGCTGACCTTGTCAGCTCTGAGAACAGCGCCTAGGACAGTGCAGAGACCCTTCTGGGCTTTGAGAACTCTATTAATAGATCTGTGGCACCCAGCCCAGCTCCAGGACTGAAGGTGTGAGTTTTTTCACTCTTCTAAGGTTTTGCTTGCATGTGTTAGCACTGTATAATGCGGCCTTGCATTTTGAGATAAGGGAGGCAAACTCCCCAGCTCTCTAAAAGCATCTGGCTCTGCTTCTGCCTCAGCAAGTTTTGCACGGGTTCTGTTTTTATCCTCATTTTTATTTAGCATTTTTATCCTCAGAGCTTCTTTTCCAAGGTGCTCTAGTGGTGTTGGAATTCAAAAATCACATTACACATCAGTTGTAGAAATTCTCTCAGCTTTTTATGTGTGTGCTTACACGGATGTCTCACTAGGAACTGTTCTGCTTTCAATCCTTCCTGCATCATCAGGGCATTTTCTTGCTAATTGGCATTTTTGGTCTAAACAGACCTGTACTCTTCAGAAATGAGAGGGACTGTTTTTTTCATTCAGTCTTGTAGCTGCATTGCTGAGTGATCTCTCTCGAAAAAAGCTGCTGGTTTGAAGTTCAGAGAAGAAAAATCCTGTCCCGCACAGGTTTAAATGCACACAGCAGACACAGAATCCTTTTTATACTGTAGGAAAAACAGCTCTCCCAGTTCAATTCCCATCTAATTTACTCATGGCCTAATGTCATTTAGCTTACTAACAGAGCAAGGAAAAATGATTTAGCTGTAAAATGGGTTGTAAGCACTTTAGGTCTTCAAGGATTTTGAGAAAAAGAAAAATAGAATCATGTTGTGAAGGAAAGACAACTATTTCCCAGAAAAACACAGAAACCTATTTCTATTAGTGATTATGCTTCCTTTGAAAACATGCTTTCTTTTTTTTGGAAGGCAAACACAATGAAGTCTGAAATCATAGCAAAGGTCATAAAAAGGATTCAGCCATAAAAGGACAGATATGTATTAGCAAGTGACTTCTTCAAAAAACAGAGAGGTTTGAAATAATGGCTAGAAGTTCCTGGTATTAAGGAAAATTATTCTGTAACTTCATTATTTATTCCTTTCACTCTTCTGGCATACCAAAATTTACCTATTGAATTTAATTAAAAAAAAAAAATCTTGCGGAACAAATGTTCTGCAAATGCCTTTGTTAAGATTCATTTTACTTTTTTAGCATGTTTTAATCCAAAATCAGTCATGAAGATTTTCCTTGTGGTATGGTGGTAGAAGTAAAAATTCTTTCAACTTGCAAAGTTCATGTGCAGTAGACCTTAGAAATTCTTTGGACTTGTCAGTGAAGAGAAAGACAGACCAAAATACATGAGGGCAGAGGTTATACAGCAACCAGGAGGATGAAAGAAGGAGCAGAACAACCCTGCTCCTTGACAGAAGAGAATTGGCAGAATCCACAATCACAAAACCATCAAAATGAAAAAACATGGGGTTCTTTGGTGGGTGTGTGATATGGCAATAGTTCTGGAAATAGTAAAATTTGCATTTATACGTGCAGTGCCATAAATTTTAGATTTAAAAAAAAAAATAATTACTGTTTCAGTTTTGTAGAATTTATGTCAAAAAAGATCTGTTCTTCTGGTGACCATAACTGTGGCTTCACCACAATGATCATAATGTAAACAATTACATAATTCTCTTTATGGGAATCAAGAAAAATGCAAGAGAAGGAAAGGAAGAGTTTCAGAAATATCTTCCCTAGGGGTTTGCTAGACAACTTGCCTGAATTTTTGGGCTTAATTGCTTTGTAAAAAAAGAAAAATAAGCAGGTGGAGTAAATTTAAATCAAAGCTAAATCAAATACTAAATCAAAGCAAATATCCTACAGCAGGTGGTTGACTTTTGAAAGCATTGAGAGCCGGAAGAAGAACAAAAGCTTCTGTTTTCTATTTAAAAGGTCCCTGTGATCAGACATCTAGAACAGAAATGTGGGAAGCCAAAGGAGCTCGCTCTAATGAAATTAAGAACTCACACGTTAATGCTACCTCTGAAATGTGTCTTAGAGAGTAACCTTTTCTAGCAGTCCTGATTGCTCTGGGCTTTTGGTAAAGGTACAAAAAAAAAAAACCAAAATTATTTCTGTAAAATACAACACATCAGTGTCAACATTATGAAGACAAGGAAATTCACTAATCACAGAATCCTGGAATGGGTCACGATGGAAGGGACCACAGCAGGGCATCTGCTCAGGCAGGGCCATCCCAGAGCACAGGGCACAGCAGTGTGTCCAGGGGGCTCTGGATTGGCCCCAGGAGGAGAACTCACCGACA
>NW_008238314.1:380342-423053 GCF_000691975.1 Corvus brachyrhynchos
GCCACCCAGGGCTGAGGCCCCCTCTCAGCTGGGGCTCCTCTCGAGGCTGAGCAGCCCCGGCTCCCTCAGCCTGTGCTGGGCACGGAGCTGCTCCAGGCCCTTCAGCATCCGAGCGAGAATTATGTGCCAATGACAGGTCAGCCCATCCCATCGGAAGATAAATGTCTGCTGTGGGAAATGAGTCACCTCTGGAGATGCTGCTCTTTTTTTCCTGCTGTAAAGGAGCCTGGCTGGTTGCCCAACATCTGGAGTGCAACACGAGGTGTGACGGACCCCTCCAGAGGGGGACACACAGAGGGGCCAAGCAAGAGGCAGTTTAAACGAACAGGAGCATCCAGAGGAAGCAGCAAATCCCAGCTAAGCTGGAATTCCACGGTGTGGGCCACAGCTCCCGGTGCAAGCTCCATAATAACAACAGCCACTGACCAGACAACACCTACCAGCTCTCCCTGGCTTTTCCACAAACTAAAGTGCAAAATGCTTTGCTGACAAAAAGCCTTGAGAATATTGAAGTACGTCACTTATGACTTGTCTTCCCTTTTCCTCCACTGAGGTCTGTCAATTTAAAACAGTTTTTAAGGATTTAAGACATTTTGAGAGCTGCTTTCTCAGTTTTTCTTAAAAAAGGATTTAGAAGAGTCATAACAGCAGATTGTGTGACTTCTGGACACAGTTGCATGGCTAGAATTCATCTGCAGTTAGGGGAGAACTATTTATATTTATGTTCTCTCCTATTCCAGATTGATTCTGCATCTGTGTTCTGTTTTCCTTGTTTTTGAATTTATATCACTGAAAAATCACAATACTACTAATTATTGTGCAGAAAAAAAATACACTTTACCTGTCTATATTTCTTCACTGAAAGCTGCCCTTATTATTGATGAATGTTTGGTATATGAAACAGTTACACAATGGCACATATATCTTCTTGCTTTTTTTGTGTTAATCCAGGGAAGCTCCATGCATTGAAAAACATACAGAGATTCAAATATGTTATGTTCATCATTAGGATTAAATCCTAGGAGTGAAAAGATTACATTTTCTGCATGTCAAGCTATGGTCACTTGGCAGTAATTGATTCATTTATTTGCAGAAAGCAAATAACTGGAAAAAATCAGGACACAAAAGTAGCTGGAAGACAGACCTGCAAAACAAAGGTGTAATACTCATTTTCCTGGCTGTTGTTTCAATATATTTGAGGCTGCACATGTGGGGAGTACCCTCCTTTTTTGTTTTGGTTTGGTTTTCAATCTGTTTATAAAGATTGATGTATTTTTGCGGTAGAGATGAAATCCTAGATAGAGCTGTGGGTTTCTAGACTTCTGCAGGTGTATACTGGAAATTCAGTATGCCTTTGTACTCAGGAATGAAAAAGATTTGGCAGCTTAGGGAAGCATAAAGCATAGTTTAAAATTCTGGTTGACTGGAGCAGGCTGAAGCAGTTAATGCTGTATTGCACGGCGTGTTGTTCCTGTTCATCCTTGTTTAGCTTTCGTTGGCCATTCGCAGCTCAGGGAAGCATAATAAATTAACTCTATTGCTTGGACTAACGAGTTGTCATTCTCTGCTATTTGTTCAGTTCTTCTTTGGTGTTAACATCATCCAAATTCTTCCAGGCTGTCCAGGAAAGTGGTGGAGTTACTGTGTATCACAATTTTTATCTCATTTATTAAATACTCCTCTGACCAGGACATACTTGAAGCACACTACATGGAAACAACCAGAAAGGCATAGTACTTTTATAAAAATATGCACTATTTTCCATTGCCCTTAGCTTTTTTTTTTTTTTTTTTTTTTTTTTTTTTTTTTTTGGTACTGTTGTGCCAGGTTTAAACTGTGTGCTCAGAGATCTTCCTCTTACAGGTATATAGGAAGCGTTTAATGCCATATATGTGTAATCTGTGGTTCTCATTGTGCTCTCATTACCCACTGCTATCCTTTCAAGCAATTCCCTGAAGGAATCACATTCCCTGCAATTGTTTAAATGTTGTTAGGAGTAACTTATTTAAACCAGGGGCAGGTTGTGGTTTCTGTGTTGCTTGTGGGCAGTTTGAAGTGTGGCTCTCCGTGCAGGACTGTGTGACTAGAACATCCATCCAAAACTGCGCTGGTGCACGAGGGCACCTGTGGGAAGCAGTCTGGATTCCTGGCTGTGGAAGGCAGTGGGATCAGCAGGTGTGGCTGAAGGGGACAGTGACAAATGGTGCATCAGCAGCAGTGACAAAACTTGCAGTGTTTCCTGCAGAGAGCCACAGTGACAGCAATTTATCCTCACTTCTTTAAAGTTCTGTAAATATCTGTTTACTGTAGATCCTCCCCCTGTTTGGAGAGTCCTTCTGGGTTCTTTTCTCGTAGGGGTTTCATTTTTTAAGTCTCACATTATGATAAAAATCAGAATTATCTGAGTCAGAAAACGTTTCCACAGAATTGCTGAGAAGTTGGAGTTACTGAAAATTGTGTGACCAGGCCTTGTGATCAGTGCTCAGCAGTGTTAAGCAACACATAGCTGTTAGTTCAAGGAGATGATGTTCCAATCATTATTTGGGATATAATCATCTATACCACATTATAATTAGCTCAAAAAACAAAACAAAAACTAACTAACTACCAAAAATCTGACCACTTTTAGAGTGTGGGAACTACTTTTAACATAAAATTTACTATGATTTGAACTAATAGTATTGGCTTCTCTGCCTTTTTGGAAGCAGTTCTTGTACGAAAGAAATCTCTCTTGCTTGTCAGGGAGAAAATGTTGAGAAAATATTGTGACAACTGGAAATACAATTGCTTTCATTTTGTACCATTCTGCGGATTTTTTTCCAGTGCTGGATAGACTTGGCTGTGATAGGGACTGTAGAGGGAATGACAACTTTGTTTCCATAATGCTGGAAGGAGTCAGATGTTCAAAGTTCATTAAATATTTTTCTGTCTTTGGAGCTTCACTGGTTTGCAGTGTGCAAGTAGGATTTTCTTCTTAGGCTTTGGAGAACTCTTTTTCTTTCTGTTTTGCTTTATATTGCTGAATATGTTCTCACATTGCAGCCAGGTGTCTTTGGGGTGAAAGCTGTTGTGTCAGAATAGTCTGGATCGGGCTGGAAAGGATAAACTTTAGCAGTTATCCCTGGTGCATAACTTGGAGGACTTGTTCTTGTTCCTGCCTGTCATGGCTCAGCTGTAAAGTCTGCTAGATCACAAGACAAGAGGAAAGTAAGGTAGGGAAAAGGTGGCTCATTTTTGACTGAGGGCAGTTCAGTTCACAACTTGGCAGTGGCCAGCTTATCCCGTTTTTGATAGGAAGGGCACAGAGAGCCTGAGTGACACTTAAATGTCCTTGAAACACTGTCTGGCATTGTCCCCGCGCTAAATGCTTGCACAGAGGCTGTAGTGATATTCAGGGATCATTGTGAGTCACCAAACCCAGGGAGTCTCCATCCTGGCTTTTGAATGTGTCCTTGGTGCTGTTCCTGGAGGAGCAGGAGGACAGAGGTGGGAGGGAAAGTGCAGCTCCCAGGTCTTTCTGAACCGAAGAAAGCAGTGCTACTGCTGGCAGCCTGACAGCAGGAGGGGATTTGGAAACTGTGGTAGTTTGTTCCGCTCATTATGCCCAGTTCTTTCCAGTCAGCTGCTTATCCATTAGCTTAGGAAGTACAAGAATCACCTAGAGCTATCCCAGCTTTTCAGTGAACATTTACAACATGCATCTCCCTCTTGCTCTTGTGGCTCTCCTTCCATTTGTCATCTTTCTCATTTAAGAAGGGATTATTTGCCAGCCACTCTGCCAGAGAGGGTGTTCTAGGCAGGGAGGAGTAGCTGCACTGCCCACAAAGTCCCAGACCTCTCCAAGGAATAAGTATGTTAAAAGCAATGATGTGCAATAAACTGGAGGTGCAATAAAACCCTCGTGCGATGTTACTGCGTAGAAGCAAAATGTGTAGCATAAAAAAATGTAAAAAACCCTAAATAGCTACTGGAACTTCACAGATCTTAAATATTTTTTTCCTGCAGACACCACTGTGGTGGTGCATCACGTTAATTTCATTGCTTGCTAAATAAACCAAATCTTTCAGAGACCTCCTGTGCCATACTTTGAAGTCCTTTTTGTCTCAATTCCTTTTTGTCTCAATTCCTTTTTCTCATCGTTCATTTAACTTGAATGGAAGAAGGAAAATTCTTCAGATCCCTGAGGTGACAGTCTCAGGCCTTTACTCCAGAAAGCACCTACGTATATTCCCAAGTCTGCCTTTATTTCTTTAATAAATGAGACATGCATAAGTTTAAGCAGGTACTTTGTACTGGTGGGCTTATGAAATAATGATTAATATATTTTACTAATATTCAGGATGTGCTGAAGGCCTGTTGTGATCTGAGGCCCAGCAATGTGTGAGGGAAACCAAGATGCACAGAAAGGCCTGAATCTGCTGGAAATAACTTTGTCTTTGCTGAGGAGAGGAGAGGATGTGGGAAGTGGCTGGTACTTTTGGACAGCCTCACCTTTCAACGTGTTGTGCTTACAATTCAGAGCTGCCATAATTTATCAGTGCTGTCTTGTTTTATTAAACGTGGAGAATCTGCAATCCCCTTTGCTCAGTCTGTGCTAAACTTGTAGTCATCCTCCCATATATTTGGAGACTAAAAATCCCTGCAGCTGGAACATGTAGTATTGGCTGTGGTTTTTTGTCCAACAAAGGCTGGAGGAACACAGAGTTCAAATGAATACATGTTTTGTTAAATTTCTGGCAGCTTTGCATGAACAGACTAGGAGTGACAGGCTGTGGAAGTCAGCATAACAAAATGTGTGTTTCTGGTGATGTACAGTAGTTCTGAAAGTGGGTAACAGTGTCCTAGAGAGAGAGAAAAGGCTGTGTTTGGGGTGTTTCCTTTCTCTTTGTTGGTTGATACTCTGCTTCCCCTGGTGTGTGTTTTAGTGGACAGTAGGATACTGCTGTACCAGTTTAGGAATACACTTTATCAGTGAAATTATGATATTTAGCAATAGAAATGCTGTCAGTATCTTATAAACAAACATTTCCTGATACTAATATTTTTTTTCTGTGATCTCCTATTGACAAAGCAGGCAGTTAACAAAGTATTAAAAAGGGAAGTGTGACCCTTCTGTCAATGCAGTAAAAGCCTAATCAGTGATTCTAAACTCTTTAATTTAAAACATTATCATGATTTGATAGTGTTTCCATCTTGCAACACTCAACAGTTAAATTTTATACTTCAGCACCATATTTTCTTCCACTAGCACATGATTTACCGGTCATATATATTTCATGATGATGTGAGCATGTGTTTTACCAGCAAAGGTTCTGGCAAACAATAGCATCATTTTTTTTCATAAGTAGGAGGAAAAATATTTTTAAAATATCTTTAGATAAACCAAACAGACAGTAGAAGTTTGACTGTTTATAGGGAAGAAATACACAGTAGAGAAAAATGGTTTTTGCTAAGTATGTCCTTTGTGAATACCAAGCCATAAATTGATACTAATTTATCTACATTAGTGGATGGTGGTTTTGAGTTGGAAGGGACTGTAAAGATCATCCAGTGTCACCCCTGCCATGGGCAGGGACAACTTCCACTATCCCAGCTTGCTCCAGCTTGGCCTTGGACACTTTCAGGGATGGGGGATCCTCAATTTTCCTGGGCAGTCGGTTTTCTGAGACTGTCTCATATGACCAGAGTTGTACATCTTGGTCTCCTTGTGGATCAAGTCCCATTTATAAAAGAGGGGCAGTCTACTGCTTTTCCTATCCTCTGTCACTATACCAGGCTGAACTTTCTCAGTATAATAACCAGCCAAATGCTAAAGTCTGATTTTGGACCTCTTAAGTTGTTCTGAAGAAAGAGCTAATAATTCAAATTGCTGGTAACAAAATTGCTGATGTTCATGCTGACTTTTTGGGGGTTAATATTGTGTTAGTCATTTTTGTCTCTGACTATTTGTCACTGCTTTAAAGCAGTACTTTTTGTTTGCTGCAACTCTGAAATGCGGAGAGTTTCAGGTTTCAATCCCATGAACGCTCCTTGGAGGCTACAAAGCACATACTGGTCCTTATTCTCTGATTTGGTGCCAAAATGTAATCATCTGTTGTTTTTCAGTGTGCTGGTGGCAGTTGAGAGTAAAAAAGGAAAATTTGATACCCCCGAGAACAAATTCACTGCAAGGAATTCACCTACTGCCCAAAAAAAGCTGTTAATGTGTCTTATATCTAGAATTTTTGTATCATCTTAAGAGACAGACTGCAATTTGCCTTAATCAGCAAAACCTAAACCACTGAATGCAATGTTTTCCTTCGACTGGGGGCTCCTGAGGGTGATCTACTGGAAAAGAAGGTCACACATTCCCACTGGAGTGAATGAGGTAAATGTGATGCTCACGTGTGAAGTGTGGCAGGAATTTCACAACAGGGCTGTAAGAATGCTGAAAACTGCCCTGTCCATGTGATTTTCTGGTGAAAACACCCAGTAAATTCAGGACATCTTTGCTGCATTGGAATCACGGTTGTTTACAGTTCAAGAATACCTCTTGGGTTCTTCCAGTGCAAAGCAAAATTAAATTTTAGAAGAAATGTGATTCAGGAGGTTTTCCATTAACTCTGTCTCATGTGCTTTTTCATTTCCGCCTTGTTTCTTTCCTGTCACTGTCACCAGATGTTTGTGTGGAACATTACACTTTCAACTCTGGGTGATTAAAACTGGAATTCACGTCTCAACTAGAAAAACCAAATGGTTTAAGTGCTTTGTATAGTCCATAAGTCAAATAGAAAAGTGTAACTGTTTATACACTGGAAGTAAGAAAATTTTTTAAAACGTATTCCAAAGTAGATCATGTGAAAGGTCCATGTTGGTTTTCTGTCTTTAAGTCATTGAAAAAAGCATCAACAAAAGGGATAAACTCTGATCACTTGCATGTCCCTTAAATGTCCTCTTAGTAATGTCCAGCCTTCTTCAAGAGCTTTTATATAAGAAAAACTGAAGCATTTTTGCTCAGAATGTGCTGTGAACATGAACACTCCTAAATAAATGCTTTTTTCCAAATTTTGTGCTTTATGATGCAGTGGGATGGGCAGTTGCTCATACACCTTGCTGCATGAATGAATATGTTACAAGTTCATGTTATTGTTGAATTTTAAAAAAGTAGTTCCACTCAATAAGCAATTTATCATAGTTCAATACACTGATTTATCTCTACACAGCATCTGAGAAAACACACTTAAAACACTTTGAACTGATGAAGGAAGACATCTGGAACCCCTTGTGGCTGCATTATATTCTACATTGTTTCCATCTTATTTTCCTGATGTGCGTGCCCTTGACAGATGAAGTTGTGGAGAGTGATTCTCCTTGGCTGGAAAAGAGAAAAAGGGGGGAAAAAAAAAAATAAAGCCTTCACACTAACAGTAGTTATTTAAATTGAAGTTACAGCCTGTACTCCCAAACTCAGTGCCACTTGGCAGCTGTAAGTTGATGAGGTGCAGTAATTAATGACTTAGTACTCTTTGGGTAGGCCATGGAAATCAAAATCCGTGTGCTTGTCCTTTGCCTGTTCCTTGTGGAATAAGATGTTGGATTTCACTTGCATGCGAAGAAAGAAGAGCTGTTCACCTGGTTATTTATCAAGCTTTGGTCTTTTTAAACCAGGGTTCTGGTCCCATAAGGAGAGGGAATGCTCAGTCTTTGTACCACTGCTTGGCTGTGTGCAAGGCTCAGCTACAAAGTCCTGCTGTCCATGGAATGCCAAAGCCCTGCATTTGTTTAAAATCTGGCCTTGTGCTCAGGGATGTTTATATGGAAATCAAACATAGAAGATGACACCACTCCTGTCCCAAAGAGCTCCCTAAAATCAAAAGCAAAACTGTGTAAAATAAAACCAGTGGTGGTTTCTGGCTCTAAATTTTAACCAGAACAGGTCTAGTAGTTATAAAACCTTGTCCTCTATATAGTGTAATACAATCTGTGCTAGACTGTTCTCTATCAGTGGTGTCAACTAGGAGTAGACAAACTTCTTTTAAACTAAAGTATTCAACAGATTTATCTGTGTATATATACACAGGATATTTTTCCTGTATGTGTATATGTACTTAGAGATGTATCAAATTAGGCACGTATGGACACACTCACACATGCACTGGGCACTTCAGGAACTCAGATATTAATATGACAATAAATTACCATTGCAGCTGGTAAAGGTTTAGCATTTTCCCACTTCACTGCTGAAATAAGTAGGTCATACGTTCACTGGAGTAATCTGGGCTGTATTGTTACCACCCAGCTGGGAGTCCCCTAAATCTTTGGAGCTCTTCAGCAGAAATCGTGTGTAAGGCTTTTCATCTGCTCTTTGAATTAATGGGTGCTGAGGGACTGGAGCTTTTTGCACTTGCCCAGATTACCTCAGGTGCTTTTGGAAGCAAGTCTGCTTGGAAAAAAATATCAGGCCAGGTTAAAGATAGAAGTGAGAGAAACATGAAAACTCTCTGCCTTTCGCATTTAAAAATGTCTAAGTGAACCTTTGAAAATACAGATTTACTTCCCCCATGACACCAAATAGTCATCATTAATCTGACTCTACAGCTGACAGTGGTATAGTGGTACTAGGGAGCATCATGCTGGTGCTTTCACACTGCATTTGGGCACTCCCCTTGAGCCATTTCTTCCCTGATGCACTCTGATTTTGGGATGCTGATCACGCATAATTTTGAAATTCAGAGTGGCAGAATAGGAGACCGACATCCTTGTTCCTTTGGATCAGCTTCCGTGGTCATAACCTGTCACTAGAAAATGTCTTTCTTCAAAAACCAGATGTGAGGCATTTAGAAGATTCACAGTTTACTTCTACTCTAAAAGGGAAAGAAAAAAAACCTTTTCAATATTTCAGTAGTAAAGAGAGAAAGGGAGGGTACAGTCAGTGGAGAGAGAGAAGCTTCTTCAAAAGTAGAGGTAATAAAGGATTATATCTTAAAGGACACAAAAATCTGGCTTTGTCTAGTGACAATAAAAGGAGCTTAGAGACAAGATTTTTTTTAAACACTTTTGTCACTTTTGAAACTCTGTCACCTCATAATGGGGACGTTATTAATGGAATGTTTTTACAGTACATGTTATGTACATATTATTATAGAGATTATCTATAGGTTGCATAGGTTTTAAAGGCAATGCCTCAGTGCATGGACATAAGTAAAAAGAGAACACAACCTTGAGTGTGCAAAGCACCAAGCTTGAGGGGAAGAGGTGAAATTCTCTATTAAAGCTCTTAGAAACCAATGTGGTTTGCAGGTTTTGTTCACTGAGCTTTGGATGTGAAATGAGGAAAAATGGTAGCCAGAGAAACCGTACTGCCTTAAAATACTACGGTGAGGAGGTACTTAACCCCGACTAAGAAAATTCATAGAAAAAGAGAAATAAATCAATGGGGGAACAAGGCCTGTGCTCCTGCAGAATATTTGGCTATTGAGAGGAACAGGTCAGTAAAATATCTCTTACGGAGCCCAAAATGGAGCATTGCTTGCTGAAACTTGCAGCCTCTGGGGCTAGACCTCCTTTTTTGGATGACAGGGAGCATGCACAAGCAAGACACATTCCCCAAGGGACTGGCAAGGTGCCAAGGAGCCACAGTTTGGGTAGGATTTTGCTGACTGTGGTGAAGAGATGAGATTGGGAAGGAGAGTGGGCTCACACACATTCATGTGCATCAGAAAGATGCGCTTAGTGGAGTGGGGAGCCAGGAAATGCTGGGTTTAGTGAAGCACTGCATCTGAGCAGAGTGTGTCAACTTCTTAATCCACTCAAACAGAGGTTTTGTTGGGTGTTTTGTAGACTGGGACAGCAAAGCACCACGTTCTACTCTGTGTGTAAAGTGTTGTCCTGTTCACTGCTATGTTACTTGTGATGTAAAGAAAGCAGAGACTGACGTGGCTTTTCCAGGTCATTGCATATGTACCTATTTACTAAATACTTAATTTATTAATTGATAGAATGGGTAAGTAGTAATGTGCTTCCGTACGCATTGGAATGTACAGATACACTGACATTTTCCCAAATTCATGTCAGTGCTGCAAAAATTGTCATTGGGAATTCCCTCCCAGTTGCTTCAGGACTCTCCCACATTAAAATCAAAAATACAATTTGAATCAGGATATAATTCAAATGGAAAGAAGGAGGGAGGGAAGGAAGGAAAGGAAGGAAGGAAGGAAGGGTGTTCAAAGCTCTTTTAAATTCAACATCATTTCGTAGTTGAGATGCAAAAGGAAAATTTGAGGTAGCCTTTATACCCACTCTAGGAAGGAATTCTTTTGCAATGAAACAACTGTAATTAGAAAAAGAAAAGCCAAGGACATCTTAAGAGTTCTAAGTAAACATTTCTGAGTAATCCAAAGTAGTTATCATATAAAAATTAGCAAGCTGTTAAAATAGATTGAATTATCCTTTACATTTAGTAAATTCATTAGTTCAAAAGCCTTCTGCTTGCCAAACCAATCAGTCATCTTGGTAATAGAGTCAAAATAGCTGTTGTAATACAATTTTTAAAGCGGCTTTGTTTCTAGATAAAAACATCATTCACAAATACTTTTTGAGAAAAAACTAAAAAGACATATTGTGAGGAAAGTGTCCAAACTTATCTTAATTCCTGGAAATAGAAGTAGAAAAGACATAGATAAATATAATATTATTTCTGCCTTCAGGAGTCAAAAATGAAATACAGTTTTATCCTTGTTTTCTTAATTCTAAAACCTCCGTGTGAATACATTCATGAAGTTTTAATGTTAATTTGGAGAGCAAGTTAAGTAAAGCACATTCATAATTCTGCTAAGCACAGGCATTTTATCCACATCAATTTTCTCAGTACCTTGCCAGTAGCACAAAGAATTGTGGAATTGCTATTTTATTTTGAAAGACTGAACTGAGACCAGATAGGAATTAAATTTAGCTGTGCTCATTGGCCAAATGAATAATATCTGTCAGGTAGATTCCCAGTATGAATTAGATAATAATCTCTGCAATAATTATCTGCAATTGCTCCATTACCTTAGGGAACTAGAAAGATAAAAGCCCATGAAAGCATAAATTGTGCACTGCAGATTGTTGTAGGCCTTCCCCTGTTGATTTACGCTACACACACCAAGAGCTAGTTCCAGCTTGAGCACTCACTCACAGCTTTGGGCTACAGGCATTTGGACAGGAAGGCAGTCCTGCCTGGCTCCTCTGGCTGGATATCCCGGGGGAGATCAGATTTCCTCTGGGAATGGGGCCGTTGCACCCCTGGCTGTCCTGGAGGCTGGACATGTGAGGCACAGGACGTGGTTGAACTGTGTCTTTGAGAGAAAGGGAATGGACTCCTGACCTGCGGCCTCCACAAACCCTGGGGGCGGGGAGGGCAGGGCTCTCTTTGCCCTGGGCTCTGAGCAAGGCTGGGACATGTATGCTCCTCTCTGGACAGCCGCCAGTTATGGGATGTTGGAAGTCGAAACAATGAACAGCTGCCTTAATATTGTGGATGACCCATCCCTGGAAGTGTTGAGGGACAGGCTGGGTGGGGTCTAGTGGAATATGGCCCTTGTCAGAGGGCTTGGAAGATCTTCAAGGTCTTTTTCAGTCTGAACCATTTTGTGCTTCCATGATTCTATGCTCCCTAGACTCATGTTTAAGATCACAGCAGGTATCCATTTCTTCTCAATGCTGAAGACATGGACAGCTCTGGAGGGGCAAAACTTCGAAGCAATCCCTCCACCTGCACTCCATCTCCTCATGCTGCATCTAATGCAGAGGACCAGGTCACTGACCACAGCTTTATAGAAATAATCAACAGGAACAGGGGAAGGCATCTCTTTGGGTCCAAACTGTGCCTTGAGTGCTTTTGCCAAATGCAACCTCAGTAAAAAAAAATGTCTTGCCCATCTCTGGCAATCAGCCAGAGGTACCATTCTGTGTCTCTCTGAAAACCTATGACTTCCTTTCTATTTCTAAGAGTGCAAAACTGCACAAAATGCATGCCATCTATGAAAGGATGGAAAATTACTTGTTACATGAAAAAAAAGTGCATTCCCACAGTCATTTTGGCTAATTAAATATTCAGTGTTTGGCTTCAACCAACACCAGAGATAAGTGTACCAAACCAAACTGACAGCTTTGCACATGATAATAGTGGAATTTACTGGATTTGGGGCAAGTCTTGTTGTATTTTTTAGTTAATGACCAAGCTATTGTATCTGTCAAACTGACACTGAAGTTATTAGAAATGCAAATGGAATTTAAAAAGCAGTAGATTAAGTGGACACAGATAAGGGTAAGGGGGGTAGTGTCTGTGAAATAACAGCACTTTGCCAGATGCTTCTGTGTCAAACCAGAAGGAAGCTGCAGTATTATTTATTTTTGTAGCAGAATGCAGAGTCTAAGTTGGAAGAGTTATTATTACTGTAATCATAAAGACACTTGTGAGTAATTCTTCTAATTAATTGGTTTGATTGCCAGCAGTAGTATGATTACGGCAAGCATGGCCATCAGCTGCCCAGGACTTTTCCAGATGAGGTCAGAGCATGGCCCATGGTGGTTAGTAAGTGGTGTGTTACTCCAGGGTAAACTCGTCCACACCTTCCTCTCTGCTACTCACGTTTCAGCCATGAAAGATGAAGATTTCCTCAGCTAATGTTACGAGAGATGTCCATGTTAAAAATAGGGGGATTAATTAGAGTCACTTTTCAGTGTGGGGCTTGTTCCGTGAGAGAACTATCACCTGTGAATTTATTTGTCTGAGTCCCATTTGTACAGCTGGGAGAGTTTTATGTTTTCTCAAGAGTCCGTGACAATTACAGTGTATATTTGCTCCTCATAATCGTGTATGGGAGGTGACAAAGTGCAGGAGAGCCTTAATTAGCACTGAGTTAGTGTTTCCTCCTGTATTTCAACCCCACTAACCTGACCTGAGGCCCCTGTGTGTATCATGCAGCTGCCCAGCTGGGCCAGCTTTTCTCTTACGACCAGTTTCTCCCTTTCCTGGAATTCCTCTTAAAATTTCCACAGAGGGGAATACTTTTCCTCTTAGAAGCTCTGGCTGCAGTCTATCTCTAGGCCTGTTTTGTTGGCCAGTGCTGGGGTTTGTGCTTCAGCCACACTCCCTTGCTCAGCTGCATCTTTTGTATTTCTGGCTTGGATTTTCTAGGCTGTCAGAAGTGTCCAGAGAATATTGCTAAATATTTAATCAGGGCTGGATTAGATGCAGGCACAGCTCTGTAAGTGTTCATGCTCAACAACAGTGGCTCAGCCACCTGAGTTTTTGGTGGCATTTCTGGCTCAACTTCGTCAGTTTGAAGCCATTCCCTCTTGTCCTGTCGCTCCCAGACATTGTAAATGGTCTCCCCCTCTTTCTTGTTTCTCATACAAATAGATTATTTTCACTTAAAGCAGGGCAGATTTACCCTGTTTTGTCCTGGAACCATTTATAGATGCAAACAAAGGGAAGATACTGCAGAGGAAATTAGGAACAGGCACTTCTGTGAGTTCAGTTTCAAGAGATAAGCTACAAAAAGGGTTACAAATTAAAGATGCTCACCATTTGACAGGTAGGAAAAGTATGAAAGCAGCGTAATCTGAAAGCCATGGCAAAAAATAATAACTGCAGATCCCTGCAAAAGTCCTGAAAAAAATTACTGTCAGCCACTGCTGCTTCCAGGAAGAAAATAAAGGAAATGTATATATGTAAGGTTCTTTTGTTCTTTTCCAGGAATGTGGGTTTTTCTTATCTTTTGACTACAGCTTTCTGTAAGATAAAATAATTCCAAACATAAGGTCAGTTTTCTGACATCATGAGTTGCATCATGAGAGGTATCTTAAAAGACTGTCATGGAGATTTGGCTCTGAAAAACTTAAATTAGCAAAATCTGCTAATTTTCTTTAAAGCAGCTATGTGTTTGAGAGGATTTAAGGATAGCTGTGATTATGCCTAAAACATTTGCTAATTGCAGAAAATTATTTTTCTTAACTTTATTTAAATATAATTGCTTCATAGCTCTAGTTTTCTAATTTGAGGTCTTCTGAACTCAAATGTGTATTGAAGAATAATGGAAATACAGTGTATTTTTTCTGTTCTATAATAATTTTGATCATTTCTAGGTAACATAAGTATGCTGAGCTGTATAAAATGTAGGAGCTGTATACAGTGTAGTTGAGTTAGCAAAGATATCAAATAATTTCTCAACATCTCTTGTCAAAGTACAGGGCACTTGAGTGACAACCACAGAGAATTGTTCTAAGAAATGTCATTCAGAAGTTCTGCACTACAATGATAATTCTTTGTTGATTGCTTAATCTCCTTGCATGAAAAAATATTCCACAACAGTACTGCAGAATTTGCTGAAACATGAGGACAGAACAGGAGCCATGTAGGCACAGAGCCTCCTGGTAGCAGGCAATTCATTTTTAGATTAAACCTTTTGTCCCTTGCCCTGAGTTTTGTGTGGAACCAGTTCTGATGTTCGACCCCAGGAGACTTGTATTCCTTCCAAGCACTTTGGGGAAACTGTGGTTTGACATTCAAACCATGCTGTTGATGGCTTGGTGAAAGCTAAGAAGCCTCCTTTTGTCTGCAACTGTTACAAGTTTTCCCTTCCCAATCCTTTTGGTGTCTTTGATCTTTTAAGGCAACTTGGCTTATTAAAAGGGCAAGTTAAAATGGTCTTTTTGCAGAAAAGCTGCTCTTTTGAACAAGCAGGATTTCCTGTGAGCGGTGTCTGCAGAAAACGCTGATCTGAAAATACTGTTTCACTGTTTACAGGAGTTGTATCTGACTTGTGTCATAGATTGGTGATATCTCTGTGGGTCAGTTTTTTTGTGTGGACTTCATTTGATGATACCTTAATCAGAAAATACTTCCATTAACATTTTATAAAGCAGACACACCTGCTTCTCTGCAAACACTCCACAAACAGACCATGGTAAAATAAGAAAGGTTTTAGGTATCATTTTTTAGGAATGAAAGAAGCCTTAAATTTATTTTCTTTGCAAATCAGTCCTCAAGGCAGATTTCCCCAGGCTAGGTTATCCCAGTGGAAAGTTTGAGCAGAACTGCAGCCTTCCAGATGTCTGCAACTGTTGTACTTTGAGTTAAACACTTTGCAAGTAATTCTCAAAAGGTCCCAGAGTCAGTGAAACAGGGACATATCAAGGGGGCTTTGCCAGCATTGTCATGTTAAAAGCCTTTCCAAAGCACTCCAGTGAAGGCCCAGCTGCCTCTCACACACCCACAATGAGCTTTCGATGTCATCAGAGGTTTCCATTTCCGTAGGAATCTCTGTAGATCATGAGGCAGCCAGCAAGGATTCGGTCTGGGTAGCAAATGATGAATGGGAAGCTTCTGCTTTCACATTTTCTGCTGCTTGAGACACATTCTAAGGCAGAACGACAGCTCCAGGATCACACTCTGTTCCTCGCGCATCCGGGCGAAAAACAAGACAAATAAAGAACCTGTCTCAGCCTCCTGCCAGACATGGAAATACCTGTTCAAAAGAGCATCCGCCACTGTTTTGAGGGTGGAATGCCAGGTACCAGCAGGCTGAGTGGGTGGGGAGTGTCTGAAGGACGCTGCATCCTGACATCAGGAGGCAGCAGTGCTGTTGCAGTATTGCTCCTGATGCTTTATGAGCTGAGACTCCCGTTTAAAGTTCAGAGCCAGGAGGAAACTTGTGACCCACCATCAGTGAGATCCTCAAAAAACTAAAGGCAAAGTTCCCCTCACCTGTCTCTGTAGTAGGTATGTATTGGTTTCAAGGTATCTGGATAAAAAGCATGGAAATTGCAGAAGGATGTGAAGACACCCATGCAAAATGTTTCTATTTTCTTACCTTTCATCTCTTTCCCAGAGTCATCTGAGGCTATGTAGAACATGTACTGCTATAAGAGGAATTCCTGAAAATATGTTTTCTTGTATGCGCAAACTGCACCTTGCAGGGCAATAATAGATATAATATTAATTCTGCAGTCTTTTATGAGGCACTGCTGGGGGATCACACTCTTGAGCTCCCTTGGACTTGGTAATAGGGATGAAGCAGGGAGTTCCTCTCTGCAAAGATAGAAACCCAGTTTCAGTGCATGTGGCCAGCTTAAGCTTTTGTCAGGAGAAGGGCACTGTGATTATAGTAAAAATTCTGTAGAAGTTGTTTTGGGAAGAATAATCATGGTAACAGAGCAATGAGACTCAAGTAAGAAAACACAGTGGTTATGACTGCAGTTACAGAGGCAACCAATAACTATTTCCTGGCCTTACAAAAGCCATATATATCCAAGATGCTTCATGGCATTAATAAAAACTGCGTTCTATATGTCAGTGTCATGTAAATGACATTTTTCTTGACAGAGAAACAATGGAGTTAGACCCTCTTCTAATTTCGATTTACCAGGGAAGAAAGTAGATTAAAGCAGTTGCATTTGGGACATCCTGGATGAATATAAGAAAATATAAACCAGTCAAGAAGTAGCAGTAAGTCACTAGATACCGTATAATTAATGAGTTTGAAATGAGTACAGCTGGGCACTCCGTTACGCCACCAGACTGATTTAGAAGGCAGAATGAGGCTATATTGTTTTTTCATGTCATAAAAGTTGCAGACTTGGATAACAAAATGTCAGAGAAACTCTGCTCTTACAGCTCAGCTGTTTCTTGAAGCTCTGCTTTTATTTTGAGATTCGTTGTTAATTCCACTGGAACTTGACCCAGAGGAATTTTGTGCTACTATTTCCGTAACATAAAGATCTTGAGTGGATGGCGAAGCTGTTCTATGATACTGCCTCTTTTCAACAGTGCTTCTTACCTATAACAACTTAAAAGCAAACAAAATGGAGAGATAAAGCTATGAAACATAAAGCTGGGAGTGCCCCCATGGAATGAAATTATATGACAAGACTACAATTCTCTGTGCCAGCCATTGGAAGAGAGAGTGCCAAGTGAAGAATGAATGGTGGAAAATTGGCTTTTAAATAATTGCAAAGGAAAACAGAGATTGCAATAGACTATCATTAAAATGTGGACTTTCAAAAATCAAAAGCTGGTTGCAATTTTGACAATTCTAAGTTGGCAGGTGACTGCAGACAAAATTACACTTTTCATCTGCTCTGGAAATAGTAGTTAATAACTCTTAGGCATTTCTTGCCTGTGGGACTCCAAAAACAAACCAGTGTGCCCAGATGAGATAGTAATGGGTGGTTCATGAACACTGGTGCCAGTATGAACCAACTCAGAGCAGTGTGGTAACAAAAACTATAAGTTACATAAAATTGCTTGTAGATGAAGGAGACTGTGGAGGAAGTGAGAATGACAAGAGAGGAACCTGGTGAGATCTATTTAATTGGCAGTGGGATAAATGGTTCCTGAAGAAGTAGAGAGTTGGTGTAAGATGAACTGCTGTCTCTTCTTCCCGGGGAAAAAAAGCCGGGACTTGCAAAGTCTGTGCTTGCCAGCTGGATCTAAAATTCCATGTATTTCCAGTTTGTGGAAGAGAGAGTGCTCTGGGCAGTACCATGAGCTGCAGATCTCCCATGAATGCAAGATAAGACACTCAGTTTATTCTGGGTATCCTGAGGAGGAAAAGACACAGTTGTGCCACCTTTACACGCGTGGCAGGCACTGCTATCACTGCCCACAGGGGTGAATTCCAGGCATCCAAGACCTTCAGCTGACAGCAACAGATGACTCTGGGCTGTGTGACATGAGAGCTAGAAAATTGTTCCTGCCCTGGCCCTTGCGGTTTTGTCACTCTTATGATTACAGCCTGAGTTGTGAATAAGACATGTATGACTTCTAAACACGTAGGGTTTTGGGGGGGTGAAATAGCTGTGCTTTGTGACTACATATTTTGTTTTCTTTCCGAGTCTTTGGTTTGGAAAACTTGGTAAGGGGAGTAATGTATAAAGAATGCTGTGGAAAATGTGGAATGAAAGCAGCTTTACCTTGTTCTTGGATGAACTGGTTCTGATGAGTCAGTAAAGTATCTTCGTACTCCTCTTGTTCTGTTCAGATAAACGTTCTCAGTTAAAAACCCCAGAGATCTTGTCCAGACTCTTGACTTCAAATCTTGCCCAATGCAGACCTGTTCACTAAGTGAACACAACTTCTGTTTAGTCTCAGAATAAAAGCTCATCTTTGGTTAGAGCATGTTTCAAAGGAAGGTGTCCAGGCACAGCAAGTATCATGCATGCACTCCGTGAATTCATGAGGATCAGATGTCATTTGCAGTCAGAAACAAGGGGAGGCACTTATGTTTTGAATTATTTAAGCATATAAGAGCAAAGAACAACCAAAAGATAAAAAAGAATTTTTGCTGTGTTAGTCCAAATTGTATATTCTCAGTCATTCAAATTCATGCTAGGAGAGATTAATAATTAGCTATTTTTGGCAACAGGCCTTTGCTTGGAAGACTCCAAGCAAGATCAGAATGCTCCTGTGCTGGGCTGTTTGAAGAGATCAGGTGAGAACCAGTTCCTACCCACAGAAACCTGTGATTCTGAAGCACATGATGGAATGATAATTCACCCTAGGGATTGTTCACAGGGAGCTGTATCCTGACTTGCCCGCTGTATGGTTTTCACCACTGTAGGAAGGTGACATCTCAGGAAATACCTCATGTCCAGCTGCTGTTCAATGCTCCTTCTATGCTCCAGATGTGCTGTGTGATACTGGAGCTGTGTGAGGGCTCTGTAGGGCCACAGAGGTTGTACAGGGACTTGAGCACCTTCCCTGTGGAGACAGGCTGAGAAAATTTGGGCTGTTCATCCTGGAGATTAAAAGGTTGTGTGGAGACCTCACAGCACCTTCCAGTGTCTGAAGGGGCTGCAGGGAAGCTAGAGAGGGACTCTGCATCAGGAAAAGGGGAAATGTCTTCAAACTGAGAAAGACTGGGTTTAAATTAGATATTGGGAAAAAATTCTTGCCTGTGAGGGTGCTGCTGAGGCCCTGGCACAGGGTGCCAAAAGCAGCTGTGGCTGCCCCTGGATCCCTGGAAGTGTCCAAGGCCAGGCTGGACATTGGGGCTTGGAGCAGCCTGGGATAGTGGAAGGTGTCCCTGCCCATGGCAGGGGTGGGACTGGATGATCTTGAAGGTCCCTTCCAAACCATTCCATGATTCTGTGATAAACAGCACTGACTGCAAAATGATTCAGGATAAAATTTTAAGGCCAAATGAACGAATTTATGAACTGATGCCCAGTAAACTACAATATAAAATAAATCACCTCTCCAAACCCCTCTGCCCATCACAGCAAACATGACATTGCACAGGGATAACTTCTCACTTTCCCTTTGCTGTTCACCTTAAATATTTTCATGGAAAGTGTTTAAGACTTTTAATTAATTTTGAAAACCAGACAAATGCAATGAGCATACATCTGATCCTATAAAAATCAAATGGTATATTCCCCTCTTGGTAACAGGATTTCTGTAAAATTCCTGATAGTTCTTAACAGGGATTAGGTTTAAGTAGGAAGGTTTTTAATACTGGAAATCCCATTTTTTTTGTGGTCTTTTTTTGCTATGATTTTTATTCCCAAAATACACATTCTGTTAAAAATAACAGTTACTATAATGATCTAGAATATTGTTAAACTCAGAAAAGTTAGGAAGGCAAGAAACTAAATTATTATATTAAATAGTTATGCTTCTCCAAGATGAAACTGTTCCCAACCAAATGGAAAAGCACCAGATACTGTAAATCTATGCCTAACACAGCTGTAGTGACTGCAAAGTAAATTTTGACACATATTATAATTTCAAATACTGAAACTCTGGAAGTGCAAACTATTCAAAACACTATATTCAAAAAGGAGATGCTTAAAATTTTCAGTTTCATATGCAATATATGTGCTGAGTTAAAAGTTAAACTGAGTGTCAGGAGAATCATAAATAAAGTTACAGGTGATAGGTGGAAAGGAAAAGCCCATTTCAGAAGCACAGTACATCTGTAAATCATCATTAATAAAGTATTTTGTAGATTCATTGGTCAAACCTTGCCTAAGTTAAAATAAATCTCATTATCATGGAAGCAGTACTGGTACTTAGCTAATGCATATTTTGGGCTGAGATATAAACAGCAATTTATTTATGTATTTAGAAAGAAATGTCTTGAACTATTTTGTGACTGTTTTCATGAATTCTGTAGTCAGCTTTATTTAGTTACTAATAAAATCAATGATAATTATTGCAGTACAGCAAACACCTTACCAAAATCCACTACCTTGTGTTAGCACATCCAATATCCAGTCACCAAGGAAAAGTAGTTCTGCAGCACTTTAGGAACCAAACTTGTACAGGGAAGTCAAAAGGGAAAATGGAGATGTGGGACATGAAAGTAGATTTTTTTCCCCCAGTGAGAGTTTGTCACAAAATATGAACATTCTTCACTAAACCAACTCCAAACAGTTGGCATTTTTAAAAACAGAGCTGGGAATGTTTTTCCTGTGTGAAAAAGCCCAAAGGGATACTTTGAGGTTTTGTCCTGATTTGATATCAGGACAAAGTGTTTCAATAATGGAATTTCCTGTGTGATGAAAACGCTGGGTATCTGTCAGTTCTCTTTAGAAAATCTGAAGAATTACACAAAATAATCCATGGAAGCAAGTATTGGTGAAGAAAATCCAGCTGTGCTGCTTACACCAGCAGGAAGCTCAGCCTGAGGGCTCCAAGCTGCCTTTTACTGCAGACTAGAGATAGGAGAACATATTTTTAATGCAGTGTTCGATCTCAGTGTTTGAGCCAGAACAGAATTTTTCTCATGACACTGAGTAATATCTTAGAGGATATTTCCAGTAGACCCTTGGTTTTCATCTGCACTGTTTCTTAAATTCCCTTTCTTTGCACAACTTTCACTTCCAGCACTCCTCTGACACATTCATTGGTTAATAATTTGATATCTAATTATTTGCAAATGTACTATTTCTTTTATTATTTGAAAGAACTTGTGTATCTTTGGAGGAAAACTTCTGAACTGTGAAATAATATCATGGTGATCTAATAACATGTCACTAATTCAACAATATTCTGACTGGAAATGAATCATAATACTGAGTAATCAGACTTTGAACTCATTTAAAAAGTTGATTTGCAATTCACTTGAATTTAATCAGAGGAAAAGCTAAAGAATTCCAGAAGGAGACTTATAAAGTTTAATATCTCTTACCTGTGTTTTCCCAACAATAAGGTATCATAGAATCATGGAAACGGTTTGGGTTGAAAGGGGCCTTAAAGATTATCTCATTCCAGCCCTCTGCCATGAGGGGTTGCCATATCACTTGATTTCACTTCATTTCAACCAGTAAAAAGTTGGATTTAACATGACTTTGAAGGATACTTTTCTGTACTTTTTGTTCCCTCAATATACATTATTTTTCTGTTGTCTTTTATCTATCTATTCCATTCACTGCCTATGAGGTGGTTTGCTAAATTAAAAGATTATTTTGCATTTTTAGCTTAAAAGTTCCCTCAGTGGGCTAGTTTGCTGGAGAAGCGCTCCCTAATTTCTCTACAGTGCACAGCTGATTGTACAAACCAGTGACTTTGTGTACTGGGGCGTGGTTTGAGAAAATATGGCCAGATAAAATAAAGGCAGTGTGAGTGCAGAATGGCTTCTGTGGTTAACTGTGCAAAGGAAAACTGAGAGGAAGAGTCAGGTGTAGTGACTCTGCCCTTTTGCAATGAAAAGCAAGAGTTGATATAAATATTTGTCTTTTTTCTTGGAATCAGGACTTTGTTAATTTATTTTTTGTTTGGATAGGGTAAGTACTGTTCAATGCTGGCTCATCATAGATAAATGAAACGTTCTAATAGTACTGATGGCAGTTAATGATAGATTTTTTTATAGGCATTTGCATTAAAATAGCCTGGGGCATTTGCATTAAAACCAACCAGCTCCTGTGTCATCTTCTGTTTTCTTCAATATCTGACTTCAGTCACAATTATGGACTCCAGTCTGATCCTGTGCTCATCCATGAAAACCCTTGCCCTTCTTTCAAAGATTTTCTGCTTACCTTGAAATAGGTGGAGGAGAAAAATAGATGTGCTCACTGAAAATTCATGGCCTGGAGAGCAAAAGGGGCCATTCCATAGCCCTGGATGTTTTCAAAGATACTTGGTTTGTTCCATTTGTGGCATGACACCTTCGGGAGCTCCATCCTGAAGAGGAGGAGACATTGATTGTCACCAGCACATGGAGACATGAACTATGCAAGGAGTGAATGCAGCTGCTTTTCAGGTGACTGATCACACCCTGTTCTTCGCCGTGTCCGGATCAGGTCCATATGTGCATTGAGTTGTTCTGGTCCATGTTGTGTTTCTAATCCCATTCTTACTTCATTTTCTTGCTGGTTTCTTCATTGACTGTGCTCAAGCACTTCCATTTATGCTTTCCACAACATTCTGGAGCATGGAAGGTTCTGCTGAGTTCAGCTTTCCCTTACAACATTCAGGAAAATCCCTACCCTACCCATCATTTAGGTGAGGGAGGTGGCGAATAAAATGGAAAAAATTTAAATAGCCAAGTTAGAAATAGTCTGATGGTGATCTGAGCAGGATATTAATGTAAGGAAAATATGATATAATATCTCACTTTAGGTAAGTTTTTAGTGGAAGATGAAGTGACTTGTGTGTTTGTGACTACTGTGAGTTACTCTCAAATTCTTCTCTTAGCATTTGGCAGAATGGACTGGAAGATTAAGACCAGGCAGTAAGAGATACTTTGCTGGTCTTGCTCCAGACAATATTGACATTTTACAGTGAGAATTGAGATAGACCTTCAGAATGTTCAATGCAAACCATAAAAAGCTTTTGACACTTCTGCAGTTCATAAAATATTGAACCAGAAACATTACTATTCCATAAAGGGTTTTAAATGAGTGGGGCTTAGGGTTTTTCCAAAGATTATGCTTTGCTTTGTGACTGGTCAAATTCCTTCTGGAAATTAGATTAATTAAAAGTGGCATCTAAAATAGTTTCAGCCCCCTTTTTTAATGTTTTCAAAACAGCCCTGAAATAACAACTTATCATATACACCTCTTTCCTGTGCATGAAGTCATCTTATTTGCAAAAGCCAGGATAGATTTTAATAAATGCTTTCTCCTGTTAATAAGTAACACATGTTCTTTTTATGCATGTGCTCAGCATGTGAAAGGAGTTTTCACCTCCTTTTTGATACAAAGTCAGAAGGGTCTGGTAGAAAATTTAAGTCAGAAAATTCAGATTGTTTTCAGGAATATGTGAGAACTCTTTGGATTGTTGAAATATTGTAATTTTGATATTTAGCACTTACATAACTTTTATACTCCTAGTCACTACATAGCAATTCACCTTTTATTTTTAATTTATTAATGTATTAAGATTAATCGTTTATTAAATGGAAATAGTCCCTGTTAAAATTCATCATTACCATTGCAAAGGGAAGTACTTGACAGCCAGGAAAACGCCAGCAGCAGGGATGCCTGTTTGGATGCATTAAGGTACAGCTGGAGATAGTGGAATCACCAGAAAATCCAAGGAAATCATTGGCTTGACACCAGGATTTCATTTATATCCATTGTCCTCACTTCTTGTGAGAAGTGCCAGCCAGTAATGGAAAACAAACCACACCAATCTGGTTCAGCATACTAAAATTTGCAAGCTGCTTTTTTTTTTGTTCTGGAAAGTTTGTGGTATCACAGAGCTCTTAGGATATTGAATTCCTCTTTACTGTGTTTGAATTTTGTGAGGGTGCATGGCCTCAAAAAAAAAAAAAAAAAAAAAGGGAAATTAAAATGTGCTTTGAGGTCACCAGGAAGCACAAGAGACTATTAACCTGAATATTAAAATGAATTATTTGTTTTCTAAAATCTGAGAGTTACTCTGGTTTTCACCTCAAACATTTTAATTTGCGTCCCACGGGGAGAATTGGAACAGCCTATCATTTAAATTAATGCAATTATTCTTGATAGGTTAAATTAAATATTGAACAAGAATTTACTATACTATTTCTCCTAGCTAGCAAAATCTGATTATTAACACACAGCTGCTGCATTTTAAGGTGTGACCTCAGTAACTTCAGAGTTTTTCTGGTAAAAGTTTAACTGAAAGATGAAATCTACAGTTGATAAGCATTGAATTTTATTTCCATAAATGCTATTGAAGAAAAATTTGCACTTTCTTTTGGAAGATTCAATCCTCACCTGCTGATCACTTGAATTCAGAATTTTGATATTCAGGGAGGAAAACCACAAATCTCAGTGGTTTGAGAAGAGAGTCCTAGGTTTTCAATACTTCATCTATTTGTCTCTTTGAAGTTAAGTCTTTGGTTTTGTTTTTTGTTTTTAAATAGACTGTATGAATCACAGAAATTAAATGTTTTTGAGAATGATGTGCTAAGAATTGAAGAAGAATATAGAAAAACCTGTGCTTTTAAGCGAGAAAACGTGTTTAGAAAAATAGGTGCTCACAGTATTCTTTACATTGAATTATCTCAATACGATCCCGATCTTCTGTGTCACATGACTCCTTTCTGCTGACTTGTGCAATAACAGAGCAGTGAATGCTGTAAGCCCAACATTTCTGTCAAAAAACCTTTGGATAATCTTCAAAAAAAGCAGGTGTTCACCAAACCTGATGTTTGGGAAATAAAGTAATTGCACAAGCTGAAGACAGGTAATAGTGCATGAAAGCAAAGCTTTGCATCAGCTCAACTCAGCACTGCAGGGAATTCCTGCTTAAACCTTCAGGAATGAAAAATTATGTTCTCTCCTTTATTAGGACAAGAGTTGTAGGCCTCAAACCTCAGTGTAATTGATGGGAGGACCTACCACAGTATGAAATACATTTTAATTGCAAACATATTTTCTTCTGCTTTTGCCTGCTTCATGTGCATGTATAAAATGTGAAAACTGTAAGAATGAAAAAGTAAGGATTTTCCACCTGGTAATATTAATGTTTTCTTCCCCCTTTTTATGGTTTGTAATTTTAAAAAAAAGTATTTGTTGATCTGTGCAAGAACTGCACTTACTGTGAGACCTTTTAAGTTTAAATAGTGACTAACTTTCCCGTTAGAAGCACAGACTTCTGGAATTGGTCAGATCCCTTTAAGGTCAACCTATAATGTTCAAAAATACAACTTTGTGTGTGGTGCTTGAAGACATAAAATCTCTTGAACATCATAATCAAGGCATGTATCTCATGCTAAGTTATTTTTTGTGGATAACGCAGCCAGGGAGATGCTGTGGCATTTGAATATTTTGTATTGGTGATGCAAGAGCACTGCTCTTTTTCTGCAGCTCTCTGTGAGTCAGGGCCTCAACTGGATTCTCGTACATCCCAAACCAATGACCTCATCTTCAGGCTATAGTGTGTGAGTATGCTTTGCCTCTCAGCTTTCCCAACAAAAACCTTGTGGAAGCAGATATGTCTCTGAAAAATGTTGTTTTGGCTTGGATGAGGCAGCGTATTTCAATGAAATTTCATTTAGCTGAGAATGTTCTGACCCGCTCTAATTACAGACCTCTGTTTTAAGCTGGTTATGGCTTTGCCAGACGTTAATGGGTTGGGCTGGAACTTTCCATGATTGTTCTCTGCCTTAGGCTGAAGGTTCTGAAGGCAAAGGTTTAACCATTTTTTAGGCCAGAGAAGCTTCCACCAATGTGCAAGAATCGCTCTCATACCTCTGGGGTTTGGAGGAGGACCTTCAAATTTGAGAGGAAGGCCTGGTGCACTGTCTTTTGCAATTCTCAAGGAAATTCTTTTGAGTTTAGTCTTTGACAGTGTACATCTGGAAGGCAGCAGAACTTGTAAATGCTTTGCTGATAATTTTGTTCAGTTGTTTCAGCACTGATCAGACTCGGCATCCACAGAACTGCCCCATGGGCTGGAGTGCAGAGGATGATGCTTTGCCCCCTTGTCTTGGGAGGTCAGGGAAATGAGGACTTCCACCACTCCCCTGAGCAGTACAGAAAGAAATTTCTCCTTGAAATAGAAATTGAATTGAAATTGAGCTGTCATGGCTCATGGATGAGGAATTCTCCAGAGAGTCACTGTTTTATCAGTAGAGCACTGTCTCAGAGAAAGGGGCTTTTTCTTCTTCTCTGGTTTCTGTTGTGAACCTAAATTTGGTGTCCTGTGGTGGACTGAGTCATCCCAGCCTGTACTATATGTATCAATACAGTGAGATTGCAGTACACTTTGTGCAACAAGATTTTGATCTTCTGCCCTATTCACCCCATCCCTTAAGATTATGAAAGAGTTTTAAAGAGGAAATGTTTGGCATTTAAAATTACTCAGCCTAAGACATGAGGAAAAAAGCTACTGATGTGTCTTCAGTATTTATTATTACAATTGACTTTTGTTCATGAGCACAGGATCAGGAAGCTACATTTAGTAAAATGTTTAACATTTTTAACATTAGCATGAAGGATGTAATTCATTCACAGAAAGTGAACATTCAGATCTCCCTGGGGCACTGATTTACCAAAATAAAGGATAATCAACTACTTCAGTAAGTTATAATTTGGTGTGTCCTCCTCCAGTTAGGACTTTCAGGAATCCACTTATCGAAGGCAGTGTTGCACCTGCAGCTCTGAAATCCTGACAGATGAGCCCCCAGCTCCTCATTTCCCAGAACCCCAAGAAAATCCTTCTGAGGTAATGACTCATTAAATGCCTTGCACCGGTCTCAGCAATGTGCTGTTTTTTTCACTTGTCGTGGCCATTCATTTCAGCCTCACAAAACATGTTTTTTTGCACTTTGCACAGAATTGCCTCATCCAGATATGTCAGAAAGCTCCAGGCAGGAAAAATCCCTGCTGGCAGCGGGCCATAGTGCCGGGAAAGGCTGGACTTTTACATGAGGGGAACCAGGAAAGGCTGGCTTGGTGATGGGAGGCTGAAGCTGGTCTGCTGCAGCCTCATTCTTTTGTGGATGAAGGACCATCTTGGGGTGAGGCGGGCAATTAAATCCATTTAATTAAGTCATGGAGCCACAGAATCATAGAGTGGTCTGGATTGAAAGGGACCTTAAAGATTCTTTAGTTCCACCCCGTCATGGCAGGGACACCTTCCACTGTCCCAGGTTGCTCCAAGCTCCGTCCAGCCTGGCCTTGGACAATTCCAGGGATCCAGGGACGGCCACAGCTTCTCTGGGCACCCTGTGCCAGGGCCTCCCCACCCTGAAACTAGAGGAAATCTGATATTTTCCATAAATTTTTTCTCACTGAGCATCTAGCATCTCTGGCATCGTCTTTTTATGTCGAAAAATTTCAATTTTAATTTTTTTTTCTGTTCTCCAGTGGAAAAACTAAAAAACAGCTTAATATTTTGGATTGACTGCTTGGACCACAAGTGATTCAGTCTGACATCAGTCTGCATCACCTGCTGTATTGTATGATGATAACTGAGAATAAAAGTCTCTACTACTTTCCTCTGAGAGGTGGGCAGAATAGTAGAGACTGTTCCATCAATTCCATCCTCTGCTCTTTTCTTTTTTTCCCCTGTGAGTTTTGACACCTTTTCGTGCCAGCATTTCTCTGGACTCTGGAAGCTGCTAACTATCAGGATTTCAACAACTGCCCTCTGTCTCTTCTTATCTTGCCCAGCTCTGGTTCACGTGTGTTCTCACACCTTAGCACAATTTTTACAGTGAAGCTGTGCCAAGATCACACCTCTGTGATGAACCAAGCAGCACACTGGACTGCAGGCTGCTAAAAGTCTGGGTGTAATTCACCCAAAGTACAATTCCCAGGAGAGACCATGATCCTGCAAGAGGTTTCTGTGTTAAAATAGTCAGAGAAGTTTCAGGCACAAAAATATTTATCCATTTGTTCTGGTTTGGAATGATAAGGCTGCGAAGAAAGAAAGTTTAGGTTTTGAATTTGCCTCTTTTTTAAAGCAGTATGAAATATTTGTGATTTGTTGTCTTTTAAGATTTTATAGATCATGCACTCAGAACAATAAAAGGTGCATATTTACTACTCTATCCCACAACTGAAACAGATTTTCAAGTTACGATTTATCTCCTTAGAAAGGTGCCCCTGCATCACTAGTCCTAAATGAGGTGGGCAACCCACTCACACGGGACATGGAGAAGGCTGAGGTGCTGAATTCCTTCTTCCCATCAGTCTTTACTACCAAGATTGGACTTCATCAGTCCCAGGCCCTAAAGACCAGGGGATAATTTGTAGGAATGAGAATTTACCTTTGGTGGAAAACAGCCAGGTCAGGGAACACTTAAGGAAGCTGGACAAATATGAATCCCTGGGCCCAGATGGGATGTACCCCCAAGTACTGGGGGACCTCGCTGATGTCATCATGAGGCTGCTCTTGGCAATCTTTGCGTGACTGTGGTGACTGGAGGAACTGGAGCACTGTGTCACTCCTGTCTTCACTGAGGGCAAGAAGGAGGACCCAGGGAACAACAGCATCATGCCAGTCCATGGAGGGGTGATGGAGTAATTCATCCTGGAAACCATTTCCAGGCACAGGAAGGACAGGAAAGTCATGAGTGGTCAGCATGAATTCACCATGGGGAGGGATGTCATGCTTGACAAACCTGATAATCTTCCATGACAAAATGCCTGCCTTGCTGTGTTCTCCTCCCTTCTGCCCTCTGCTTCCATTTCCCTTTCATGCATAAATATTTTTCATGCTCACTCTATCCCCTGAATCACTTTTTTTCCTACCCTGTCTCCCAATTAGCTCCATTTCTCCAAAGCCAAGTAATTACTTTGTACCATATTCCTCATTTTTCCCCACAGCATTGGAATATGCAATCCAAACTATTCCTTGGCTCTAGTTTAACAAATGGAGACTTCTTATTCATTCCAATTTGTTCCTACTAATCATTCCTTTTAACAGTCTTTTGACATTAAATCCAGCAAAAAAATAATAAAAGCTGCTTTAATCTTTGTACTCCACAAAGGATTCCCCTATTCTATGGCCATTGCAAGGCTGAGGGAGCTGGGGGAGCTCAGCCTGGAGAAAAGGGGCTCAGGGGGACCTTTTTCCTCTCCACAACTCCCTGACAGGAGGGTGCAGCTGGGGGGGCTCATAGCATTTCAAGAAGATGCAGTTCCACATTGAACTCGTGGAAAAAATCATTGCATTTTTTTAATGGTCAAAAGAGTTGAGAAAATTTCTGTTTACATTAAACACAGAGAAGAGTGGGATGGAGAAAGGGGTGGGGAATGAGCTTGTGCTGTTGCACTGCAGTAATGGTTGTCAACATGATGTAATCCTTTGTAGAGTAGAAATTCCCTTCTTTTTTACAAGACAGCTCCTTCTGAAAATCTGGTGTTAACTTTAGTGATGGATACTTATTTCCGAGTCCTTGCTGGCCTAAAGTGGAATCATAATATTGCATAACTTCCACTTTTGTGGCTTAACAAAGATAACCCCATTATTTCCTTTCTTAAAAGTAGGCTTATTAATATGAACAAGAAAACCTTGAAAGAGTAATTATAGGAACAGCAGAGTAATCCATCAGGTTTCTACAAATGTAACCAGCCCCAAATGAAAGTGGTTAAACACAGTGGATTGGTGAGGGTGATGTAACTTCATATAAGTCTTTAGGTCAGTGTTGGTTTACAATGGACAAGTATTTGATCCCTGCTGCTTTTGCTGATTGTCTTATTTTCCTATGTATATTTTCCTTTGTCTTTTTCTTCATTAGCTGGTTAATCTGGTCCAAATTCTTTGGTGACAGAACATGAACTGTACTCATTGTGAAGAAAACTTATTAAAAAAAAAAACAAACCTGCTTGCTGCACTCTTAAACTTCGCAGTTCTCAGATATGTCATGGAAAGCCCTGATTTAAGTTGGGATATGAGAATTCTGCGTGGCTCATGATGTTCTTTTCGAGCAAGGGTTAATTTTCCCCATTTCCAATATTTCATAGCCTTGTTTTGCCTTTGTAGGACTGGAAAAGGATCGATCTGGAGCTGATAGAGTGATAAGGCCCTGGGCTGAAATCTGGAGCTGTATTTTCAGCCGAGCCTCCTCGTAAGGCAGCTCTTTGCCCCCTGCTATTATCTCATATTGTACCAACACCACAAGTTACTGTGCAGTAGCAATTGTGGCTTCCAGAGCATCCATCACGGATTTACCACACACTTAGCACAAAAGTGCACGCTGGATTTTGTGGTGATGCAGCGAGTAAATCACCCTGCCAGGCTGTGCAGAAAATGAGTACTGTGGCCCAGAAGGAGAGAACGCTTTTTTGTGGGGAAAAAAAAGACAGTCTGGGGAGTTCCATACTCCTCCAGAATGGTTCTTTCCTCTTTTTTCATCTTTCTCCACTTTACCTACCCAAGAACTTCCTGGAGGTGAGGTCCAGCATCCATACTTCTCACCAGGCCCTTTTATACAACCCACTGAGCCAGTTTGCTGTCAGTGCAACACATGCCCGAGTCTTAATTTTTCCCTCTAAAACTAATACGAAACAGCTGTTCTAACAAAAAATTTACCTATTTGCCTTCAGCTAGAAAATGCAAATATTTTTAATTTTATAGCACAGCAGTAGAGATATTCTCTAAAAGGCTGGGGATCAAGATCCTAACTCTCCTGAGCCAAAATCTGAGTTTATCTGGTAAGATATGCTTGGCCTAAGGTAAAGTTTTCGTTCATCTCTCAGGAAGCTCTGGGGATTTCATGGGAACAGCTGGGGATTGATACAGGGTCCTTGATGAAGCCCTTTCAGGGGACTCCAGCAGGTACCTGAGGTTACGGTGGTTTCATTGACACCTGTAAACATTTATGAGCACCACACTGACACCAGGATGTGAGGATTATCAGTTGTCACCTTATCTTCTAACCATTATGAAAAATAATGACAAAATTATTCGTTGCCATCACTATATCTCATTTTCACAAATATATTGCCCCAAATTCTGGCTACAGACAGTGCAGCCAAGGGGATTTTGTGTCTGTGTTTTGGAGAGAGGGTTTAGATCCACTATTTAAAAGTAAACTGATAGCTTCAATTATTAAATGCAAGTACTTGGCCAGGCTTTAGTGAAGGAGGCCATTAAAGTTTCTGAGATATTTTTTATTTTGGTTACCAAATCCTGTTTCCAAGAGCCAGCGTCTGAATCCTGTTAAAGCAGGACTTTCCATCATTTTCCATTAAAGAAAAAAAGTCTGGATTGGGAAGTATTACCACTGCATCAGGCTTCTGCCAAAACCTCTGCTTGGACTGCAGAGCTGCCTTTACAATGTTTGAAAAGCAAGTCCTTCCCTGGTCTATCTGAAATCACTCCCTTTTCAAATAAGGCTCACTTTCCTTTTGGAAAGGCAGCAGGAGAACTGCTAATTAAGAAAGACTATACTGTAGGACCAGCTCTAATAAATTATTTGAACACCTTTAGTGGCATTTTAGTGGGATTTAAGGTTTTAAAGTGCAATATCAAAATGTCACTTCCTCCACTCTGAGATCACTGTTTTGAGTCCTCCTCATAAGGCTCCAAGGTGGCTCTTTCCTCCCCACAGGTTTGGGCCATGGGACAAAAAGTGGAAGAGGATGTGAGGGGTGACAGGGTTGTGAAAAAGTTGTGCCTGTCCTCTACTGCAGCACCAGTCTCCCACCCTTAGGAGAACTGTGCTGAGAGACTCCAACTGCAGTCGGCACCAAAAAAATGAAAATTAAACCACACCCCCACCATATTAAGAGACAGCAAAATGATTAGAACTGTCTTTGAAACCTCGCTGGGAAGCTTAACCTGGATGATTGCTTGGGATCCTAAGAGAAAGCTGTGGGGTGAAACAAACAGATAATGTTGGATAAGGGCAGCACCAGAAACCACTCAGCTCTGCTCGAGTTTTTCTGTTACGTTTTGCAAAGAGGCTTTAGACAAATGCCTTTTTTCTAAGCTCATGGTGGTGAGTAAAGCCTACCAGAGATATCAGAGGAGCCCCACAGATCTGATTGCAAACTGAATTATTTGTTTTTCTTTTTTATTTCCCAGAGTTACTTAGTTTGCCCAGCTAAACACGAAGCATATTTTACAGCTGATGGATTTGTTTCAGCCGGCATTTTGTTGATAACGCTGAGATCCCAGCTTGATTACTCTGTAAAATACCGAAATATAGTGCTGATGGGATCTGAGAAAATAGGTTATGCATCTAAAACACCTCAGGCAATAAAAAAGAAGAAAATTATTAAAATCACAGAGTTACAGTTTTGTCCCTCCTCATCCACCCTTCCTGACCTGAGTTTTTCAGAACTTTTTCCTGGATTGTGATTTGTTCTTTTTTCGTTTGTGGTACAGCAGAAAAGACACTGATGTGTGTCTGTACTCACACAGAGCGAAACCCTCAGCTGCAGGCAGGGCCTCCAAGGCATCCTAATGCTGCCTTTTCTTAAATTATATATTTGGGATATATATAATCGGTTCTTTTTTTTTTTTCTGCTTTTATCTTTCCTAATACTTCCCTTTTGGTACCAAGATGGTCACTCTTACAATGCTCTTAATGCAACCTAAAATTAGGTTTTCATTTTATATTATGGCTACTAAAAGAAACCGGTTGCCATTCCAGAGTGTGAGAAGGAAATAGTTTTGAGATTTGTAGATACTTAGGATCTTTGAAGAATTACTCATCTTAAATGAGGAATCCAAGCCTAAATTTTTTCCCCTAAAGCATGACCCTTTACTGTGTAGAACAGATGTCCTAAAGATTATTTTTTTATTAATATTACTCAGTTTTAGCTAAATTTCACTGTTAAAGAAGCCTATGAGCTTCCTGTGTGAGCTGGATGTAAACTTGGCTGGTCAGGAAATATTCACACCCTCAGAGTACAGCATGTGTTGCTAAAAGATCTCTATTAAAATCTTCAGTTTATTAAAGTGAAAAAGGGTAGGAAACTTTCACACCTCGAAAGTTATGATACAATTTAATTTCAAAATAACCCCACCAAAATCTTGTATTTCTAGTATGAAAGTAACAATCCATGTGCCACTGTCATCTCAGTGCTGATTATTCAGTTAGAGTTTTGTTGTTTAGGTCGTTCCATTCCTGTTTTAAGTCACTAAAAGCTCCTGTACCCACACAGCTGGGGAAGAGGGAGACAGAGATTAAGCACCATGTCTTTGAAAACAATTGGGAATCGTATATCTGACATTAATGTGAAAAAGAAACTTTTTGAGGAATTCCGAGAAATGTTTCAGCCAAGGAAAATGATTCTTTACGTTTGAGAATATCTCCCCATGGTTTTTTACCATCCTGATGGATTTAGGGGTAACTTTGTGTATCCAGCAGCAACATGAAGACATGAAATTCAGAGTCAATTTGAGAGTTAGTACTTCACTGACAAACTTGCTAAGATGCTGTTTGGGAAATAACTTCCACTGCTCAGCTTTACTTCTTCACTTTCTAAAGGTGTAGAACTGAAATAAATTCATCAAGTTGAAAAAAATCTGAGTGTTTTAAGGACAATACTTCAGTCCCTTCCCAGGAATAAATACTTATTTCCAGTGTATAGCATTAAGGAAATGAAAAAATTAGCTATTAATGAAAGGAAAGAAGATACTTGTTTAGAGCTGTTGATGGCTTTGACAGGACTTTGCTTTGAGCTTCACAAAGAAGTCTTCAACTTCTTCTTATTTATTTATTTATTTGTGAAAGTACCTGTGTTTCCTTACTTCCAGGTGTATTTCCAGTAGCTGTTCACAGACAGAGGCAGCCACAGCTAGTCTGTGAACATATCTTGTGCCTTGCAGCAATTTGATCCTGTAATTGTGTATAAAAGCTTGGATCCAGTGCTGATGCTGGGAATATTTTATTGCTCACTAAAGAGCACTTGTGGCTATGTTTTGATAGCCAGGTTTGTGTTCTGGAAATGTTCAGGGATTCCAGGCGGCCATCAGAGCAGGAATATTACTGTGTTTTTGTAATGAAAAAGAGAAACATACCAGAGACTAGTGAAACAAGTGAGACATCCATAGGTAATAACCATCAATAATTAAAGAACATCTCTGGAATAAAACTTTTAGGGTAAAATGGTGAGTGTCAGCTTGAATGTACTTTCACCAGCTGAACAGCTGAAGGTGCACCACTGCCACAATGAAGTTTAGCAAAAGAAAATCACATTTTTCAATTCCAGAACACCCACCTGTTTATATTATCAGTGTCATATATTCTTGTCTCTTGCAATGCTGCAGGGAGTCCACCTGTTCTGGATGAGAACCTCTTAACACTGAGAAACAGCGATTTAAACAAATTCCTGCTCATTTTGTCACCATAGATGTCAAGATGAATTTGGAGCTTAGGACTTCTGGGGAAAAAAAGCTTCACACTTGCACTCCAGTTGAAAAATACTGGAATATGTTTTAAAAGTCTGGCTTATTTAACATTCAGACATGTTACATATCAGAATAACTGATTTATTCTGATAATGATACAGTTATTTATGAACTCAGGAAATTATTTATCTAGAGCACCAGGGCATTAATAATTAATACTCATTGCTGCATAATTACATTTTACAGAGAATGTATGAAAAAAATCTGTGGGAAAGGCAGAGGAACTCCGACTGTCTGAGGGTTTTTTAGCTGTCACAGAGTTTCAGGTTAAGACTCCTGGTCATCTTCTGTGTGTTCCCCTCTGGGATGCAGCCAGTGTCTCACACTTTTCTTGTTAGAAGCTTTTTTATTTAATACTCTTTAATTTTCTGGAGGTTGCAGAAACAAATCCTTAATTCCCACCCAATTTATGCATTTTCTGTTCTACTCTTATTTGTGCACTGCTCTCACCTCTGTGGCACCTGAGTCATTCCCAAAGGATTTTTTAATAGTTACCCTCTATCCTCTTAAAGGGAGGATATGTGTGCAGCAGAGTGATTATTTTGTTTTGATTATGGATGACTATTCTCTCCTAATTCTTTTCTGAACACTGAAGATATCTTACACAAGCAAATTTGGTTTTTAAAGAAATTAATCTAAAATATGGATTTATTTTAGTTTAGTTTTGTAATCTTTTTTTTTTTTTCAATACAGCTGGCCCTTCATGGGCTTTGAGGGAATTTCAGAAGATACCTTTCATGCGTATGGAACCTGCCTCCTTCCACTAGACTCTGGTTCTGATGTTTTAAGTTACACTACACTTAGCTATTCAGGAAGGTATTTTGGCATTGTGTTGGCTGGTTCATGTTTAAAATAAAACACTGTTACTCAGGACTTGTATTTTCCACCTTAAGAGCACAAATACTAAAATCAAATAAATTCTTGCTTTCGTAAACAATATTTTATAAGCAAATATATAAAAATACCCGGTGAGATTATTGACACTGCTTTATTGAGGGTGACGTGTGGGTCTTTTATTAGAAGAGTTAATGTAGAACATAGCTCAATACAGATGGCATTAATTAGAAAATATTGTTGAGCTGCTTTCCACAGATACGCAGTATTCCATAACTGTCCAACTAATTTCCAGCCTCCTTGTCAATACCTCCCTTAGGTAAAGCACTGCTTTGGCTTGACATTGCCCAGTGGCTTGAGAGCTTTTCTGGTTTTTCTTTGGTCTGAGGAAGCTCTGCTGTGGTTTGAACAATTCCTACTCCTTTCATTGCTCTCTGTCTGGTTTTCCCCTGCTGTTTCTGCCTCTCCCTCCTCACCCCATCTTCCAGAAGCCTCCCCAGCAGGTGTAGCTTGGGCCATCCTTGAATTTCTCTCTTCTCATCTTTATTGGGTATTACCGCACTGTTTTAGCCTTTTTCATTTGTCCATCTGTCTTGATTGTGAACTGCAGATGACTTGTTGCATATTTCTGCATCCCTGAATTGAGTCCTCTCACATTTCCTCACCCCTGTCCCCCGTTCCCCATTCTCACACACTCCCATGTTTTGAAAATCTGGAGTAAGTGTGTTACACTCTGTGATCTCTGGTAATTTACAGCAGAATCTAATCCCCTCCCTCTCCATGGTTCCTGGCTGTACCCTAATAATAACTTACTAAATGCTTCAGACAGCTGAGCAATCTGTTTTGGCTATTTCAGATCTGTGTTTCAGTGCTCGAAGCCCATGTGGTTTTGTTTTCCCCTTGTCACACGGGTGTCCATTTGTTTGTCTCGCTCTGTTTCCTGAACTCTGCCATTCTCACTCTTTCCCCAACACAGAAAGCCTTTCCATGCCCTCCATGCTTCTGGAATTCTCCTTCCTGCTCTACCTGTCCTCCCTGGGGGATACAGAGCAGCTCAGCCCAGCTGGGAGATCCCACAGGAGGCTGCAGAGGTGGTGTGGTGTGCACAGCCCAGAGCTGGGGTCTCTTTCCAGGGTGATTCCCTCTGTGATGACAAATAAGGGACTGAATTCCCTGGTTGCTGTCAGGTGAATTGTTTTGTAGTGATGAGATTTCCCCACAAATTCACTGCAGAGGTTTCCCCTTAGAAGGGTGACTGACTTTGCATGCCATGTCCTACAATGGAAAATTCACTGGAATAGGAATTTACTTTACAAAGGAATGTGATTTTTTTAAAATGGTTTTTAAAATAAATACTTGGACCAGCAGACAGGCTATGGTAGGTGGAATGGTATCACTAAAATGTGCTGATATTGGAGACTAGGCTTAAATGCTGCTTCCTCCTGTGAGGCAGAAGTGATTTTCTGGATTTTAACCCATGAAGTTTCTTGTTGAACCATTCTGTACTGGCAACTGTAAAAAATTCTAGAGAAATGAGCATTTCCTCCAAGGTGGTGTAAAACCAATAAATTTAGGACCTTGCAATGTCATGTCTATTGATATTTTTAGAGAGAGGGACTTAACTGACCAGCTTGGTGCCTTCAGCCATTTTCTGAGGAATTATTTCTGAAGTTAAATGGCATTCCAGCTTTTCCATCCATACCGTGTATTTAAAGCAAGACATTATTTGCAGAAGTTCTACTTGTAAAATGGAACAGTGTTTAAAATGGGACTGCTTGAAGAAGCCCTGCAGGCTCCTTGGGAGGATTGTCAGGTTAGCACAATGTGGTGGAGAGAGCCCAGGCCAGGGAGGTTATTCCAGCTCCTCAAAAAAGGGGAGAATACTTGGTGGGGAGAGTCATTACCAAAGGAATGCAATGACAAAACAGCACAGTATTCCAGGGTAGTACTGGACATTGTGCAGGATCATAAAAATCTTGGCTTCCATTCACGAGGGCCTTTAAGGAGCTGAATGATCCAACTGCTTTGAAATGCTTAGCAGAACAAGTGCTTTCTTACTGTTACATTAGGTTTTGGAAATCTAGCAAGTAAAACTACGTGAAATTCATTAAAATGAAAAAGAAAGTATTATATTTCTTTTTATTTGGGTAGAGAGCTGTATTCCTCTGTAAATGAGAGAATGATCAGGGACTTTAAAGCTCTGCAAATACTGTCTGGCTTCATAGAAAGTAATTATTATGATTCATAGTTTTAACACAGGCTCCTCTCAGGAAAGATCTGGAGATTACTGGATTGTAAAAATCAGTTGTTGTTTGTTTTTAATAATTGAGTGGAAAATAATTCTTGTTTTCATTCACAATGAAAAACATTGATATGTTTGTTCCAGTTACGCTGGTTTGCATAATTTTAAAAGTTGAAATGGATTATTCATGTTGCTCACAGCAAATCTCTGTACAGTAGTAAAATCACTTGGAAAAGCTGATCTTGATTTTAAATGCTCCTTGCTCTAATGTGGCCATTACCTTGTCCTGCAGACACTTGAGTTACAGCACAACTGAGGCTTTTTTTGGACAGTTACTCCAAAATTTTAAGGCAGGCTTTGATAACAGTTTGGCTGGACCAGTCTGCCAATCAGTTATGGATAACAACTCCTCCACTTAACATAAAATCTAGAGAAATAAATGTGTAGTGGGGGTTTTATTCGTATTTAGGATGTTGGATAAGCAGGATGGATTTCATGATGGCACACCAGAATAGAAGAATGCAGGCCTGCACGTGCCATGTTCCTTCCTGATTCAGCTTTTAAGGGCTCGCTCTAAAAATCTTGGATTTCTAGGTGTCAGTTTATCCAAAGTGGGGGAAGGGTGAGCAAGGTATGAACTTAACAGTATTTACATTTGAACACTAAGCAATTTCTGAAGAATGAGGTAGGAACTAGTTATTGCAAGAACTATTATTTAGTTTAATTGATCCCAGCTGGGCCTGGAAGAGATCCCAGCCAAAAGCCTGCGGCTGCTTGCCAGGAGCCTGTCACATTTGATAGCTCACACTGCTCTGAACTTGGCTGAGAGGGGTCAGGCACACAGCACAAACTCAGCTCTCCTCCGCTGTATCCAGGCTAGCTCAAAAATGCAGAGAAGCTGCCAGCTGACTCGCAAGCTTCTCTCCTTCCAGCCTTGTTTGAAGAGGCCCCTGGGTTCTTGGGAGCCCAGCGTTGGGAAGCCACGGGAAGACGTTCCGCACACGGAGCCACGGCAGGCGCAGCTGCTGCGGCATCCTCCGGGCATCTGCTCCCATCAGAGCTGCCCTGTGCCTCTGACCCGGCAGCTGGAGCCAGCCCGTGTTCCTGGGAAAGGTACCCAGTGTGTGCCACACCACTGATTCATCACTGCTTTAAAACATCCCTGTGCCAGAAACACCGCCTTCTTTTTAGGGAACCTCGCCCTCAGGTTTTTGTAGCTTTGTTAAAGATTAGGAAAGTTAGTGCAGCATAATTTCAGGACAAACCATCACAGCAAGTACCCTGTAATTATTGCAGGAGCAGGAGTGATTGCACATTGCTTTCCGTCCTCGATAACAACCTGAATAATAGGATAAACCAACAATTTTAAAGGAATACTAAACATGTAGTTAAAGACAATTAATTTGCTATTCGACCTTAAATCTCATGAATTTCCCATTGCTTTCTTTCCTTGATAACCACCTGAATAATAAGATAAGCCAATAATTTTAAAGGAATACTAAACCTCTAGATAAAGATAATTAATGTGCTGTTGAACTACACCTTTCCTTCTTAACTCACGTGGTGAGTGTAACTATGAAAGAGCTAAGCAGGCACCTCTTTTCCCTGTAGAGATCCACTGGGTTTCCTCTGTCCATTTTCTTTTTTTTCTCTTTTCTGTCCATAACCACCATGGGACAACCCTCTCAGCCCCTCCAGGAAAGCATTTCCATTTTGCCTAAATAATTAAATATTCCTTGGATCAGAGGATTGGAACCTCTACAAAGGGTTTATTTTTTTCCCCTTTTTCTTTATTCTTTGTTTCCCTGGTACCCAGTGAATACTTAACTAGAAGCTGGAAAAGTCCAACTGGAGAGATGAAATCAGGGAAGATCCTCTAGGTCAGGGGAATTGGCTTTCAAACAGCATTGTCCCACTGGAGTGAAACAAAATTATCCTTCCACAGCTGAAGATCTGGCTCATTTAATCCAAAGCACTGCCCTTCTCCTTTTCATAATAAAGACATTCAAGGAACACTTCTGTGGCAAAAAATCAAGCAACTGCTATGAACCTCATCACTGAACTTCAAAATGAATGGTGCACAGGTTCATTATTACTGAATTTAGCAAGTAAGATACAGCAATAAAGTCTATAAAGTGAGGGGGTTTACCTATCCTGGGGAACAAGGAATGGTGCATAGAGATTCAGAAAACAACTCTAGGGATGTGAATCATCCAGGCCACTGTCTGGTTGCAATCAAAGCTTGCTACTAATGCAGTTTCGTGCTTACTAAATTCAAAAATAAGCTATAAATCTCTTTCCTCCTCCTGTGAACATAAATATGTAGCATCTTTGTTGTTTCTAGATGGTGTTCTCACCAGCGAGGCAGCTGCAGGGAAATGCATTGTCTTCCTTGCATTTCTGTTTAACAGCATCTACTTAGGTAGACAGAATGTATTTCAGATGTGGTCTGGACAGAGATGAAAATCAGGAACAGATTTTTTGGCCGCTTTATTGTGTAAGCAGAGAGATACACCGTGAGGGAAACACACTCTGAGGGCAAAGTTCAACACTGGGTATTCAAATAGAGCTATTTTGGCAGTCAGGTACTAGAAATGGATATTTAGATGCCAGATGTGTGTGTTTATATTTGAACTGAGTTACATCTTTTTAGAGTACAGCACCTCTTCTCATTTGGTCGAGTGTGAAAATTCTTTACAACGAAGAGGGGCGAAGCTGACCTAAGTCTTGGATTCAAATGGTACCCACTGGGCAGAATCAGGCAGAGATAGGTCACTGACTGTTTCGTGTTCTCTCATACATTGCAAAGGCTGAAAATCTGCCTAATTTAGCCCAGTTTGAGCTTTCAGTAATCTGGGTCCCTGAGCATCTGCCCATTTCTGTAGTTTCCTGGACTGAGGTAGAGCATGAAAATCAGTGTGGATCCAGTTCAGGCACATGAGCTGTGTCTGTGGTGTTGTAGGACATTTTTCATGGTGTTCATGTTAGGAATTCAGCTGCCTGGTATCTGCTGGCATTAGCAACACTCACAGTTGCTTTAGGCTACACCAATCCCATCTTCTCTCAGACACCAGGCAAAAAAAAAATCAACGTACTATAGGTACTTGACCCCAATCCTGTTTAACTTGAGCAGTCCTCTTGTGTCATTCCTGCCTTGGCTCATTGTCTTGATTGTAGCAGAAGGATTGCAAGTGGTTTTCATTCTTTGGTCTTGCTTCAGTGGTCACTGTTAACCACCAACAGGGTGGATACAGAGCAGCCCATCATGCCTGTGATGCCTGCTGCAATATCAGTTTATATTACATTAAAGGCAATGATTTTGCATTAAAAGCAAGTCTGACAATTCAAGTGACCTTGTGGATTATAGTCTGACCTTCTGTTTTACACAGACAATGTCAGTGTTGTCAATCATGGATTCATTTTCGTTTTTCCCTTCCCTAAGCTCCAGGGCAATATTTTACAGTACTGTAGAGGTGTTGCTGAGGTTTAGGAATGCTGTTCTCCAGTTTAGTGTTCCCACTGAAACACCCCACATGCTGTCCTGGCCAGAAGGAGCAGACAGGATTTTCTTTACTACTCCTTTTCTCTTCATAATTTTTGTTTTCCCTTTCTTTCCATTATGAGTTTTGTTTGGCTTTTGTTTTTTTCTCCTGTCATTCAAATTTTCCCTTTTCCAGTGGCACTTGAAAGATCCTGAATTTCAATAATGTTAATCATAGGTTTAAAGTGCACCTTAATTGTAGATATCTCTCTTTATTTCCATTGTCTTTCCCACTTTTATTTTTTAAACTTTTTTTATTGATAAATAGTGGACAATTTTCATTTCAAATACTGGGTTCCGTTTTTTTGTTTGCACAGTCTTGTGTTTTTACTTCAAACCCTCTATTTTAAATCTAATTGCACATTTCATCTAAAGTCTAGATACCTCCTTAGCAATTAGGAGTATTTTCCAACCCTTTTTTTTTTCCAGTTTTTGAGCAAGAAGGGAAAGCTGACATTTGTTTTGTACCAGCACTAGGTCGTAGTAGAGTAAAACTAAAAGCAAAGCGCTGCCAAGTTTTCCAGCTGGAATTTCCCACTTCAGCCGTACTGATCCTCCTTTCTGTTCCTTGGGATAATTAGTGATGTTCCTGAGTGCTTCTTTTATCACCAGGGATAATCTCTGTACGTCAGCCTTGCAGCTTTCCATGCAGTCCAGGACATGTTTGCCTCAAATATAAACGAACTTTGCAGTACACTTTGTCCACCCCAAATGGCAGCACTTTTTGGATGGGTGCAGCCCCACTGCAGACCAGCACTGTCAGGACCAGACCTTTCCCTAATGTTTTTTGACCTCATCTCTTGATGGTTTAGTTATTGTCCAATATTTGTGCTGTCACTTCAAAGTCCTCGTAGTGCAAGGACGTCTGTCAGATTCTTGTGTAATTTGTCTTATCCATAAAGGAAAAATAGATTTATGCTGCTCAAGAGCAGCCTGTGGGAGGTATTTCAGCTGTTGGTGACTCAGCAGCTCACGAGAAGTTCTGCAGCTCTGATGGTGCATTAGTGAGAAAAAGTATATAGAGACTAATCAGGATAAAAAGGGACAAAGTATTTTATTAATTTCAGTGTTGCATCAATGATGCACTTGATGGGAGTTTAGTCATGTCTATAAATATTTAATAAAATAGTAAAATTCAAGGGTAAATGAATAACGTGTGACTCAGTTTTATCTTTACTCACATTTGGGCTGGGAATTTAATCATAAAGACAAAATCTATTTGTACTTTATACCACACACTTTTAGTGCAATTATTTGTTACTATTTTCACATCATCTTAAAGAAAAATTTGCAATGTAATGTCATCCTGCAATGTAACAAATGTCCAGGGATTGCCAAGAGTCCTCAGGCTTCCACTCATTTTTCTCCAACTGTGACTTTTATGTAACTTTTAGCTCTAGTTCTTAATATTTATTTTGATGGGTGACCTGAATAATAAAAAAACCAACCACACAAACTGAAAATGCCTCACAAACAAAACATCTCCATTAGTTCCTATATACTAAAAACCAGACAAATAAATAAAAAATCCCCTCCAACATGACTTGGTATTTGGTCAGAGACACTCCTAGTGAAAGAGGACAGTGATGACAGGGAGTGAAAATGCTGAAATTAAAAAGACTTGCAGGCAGGAACAAAGGTAGAAGCATTTGCTTTGAACCTGGGAGCCTCCCAAGTGTGTCCCAGGTGTGGGCCACATGAGCTGGGGAAGGAATGTGACTCTGAGGGGTGATGACAGCTCCCAGTCTGTTCTGCCTCAGTCCCAACATGCACCGGTGCATCTGTTGTGCATTTACAAAAAACTGATCTTTTTCTTGCTTT